>NC_138144.1:0-147739 GCF_964188305.1 Podarcis bocagei | reverse complement strand
AACGCTTACTTCCGAGTTTGGGTTCCAAGTTGTTTGAGTACCAAGCCGTTTGAGAATCAAGGGACCACTGAATTGTAGAGTTGCAAGGGACCCCCCTGGGGTCATCCAGCCCAACCCCCTGCAATGCAGGCTGTCCCTTATGGGGGGTCAAACCTGCAACCTTGGCGTTGTCGGTGCCACGCTCCAACCAGCTGTGTTCCACCTTCCAAATTGGCAGCCCGCATTTTTGCAGGCTGCCCATTCTGGTCCTTGCAGGCTCAGGGGACTGAAAGAGCAGTTGACCTTTGAATTCCCCCCTGGGACAAATAATGCAGAACTGATTGGTACCCCCAGGAGACTCTAAATCGAAAACTCCTGAAGCTGGAGGAAGAGGCGGGGGGGCAGCCTCCAACTCCAGGAAAGGCCATTTCCTCAGCCTGACTTTCCCCTCTGCTAAAATTCGATCGGAAGGCAAGCAGCCAGATCCATATCTCCTGAACCACCATTATTACAGGGCAATAAACAGGTCTGGGCTAATAAAGCACAAGAGCAGCCTTCGACCAGACTGCTGCTCGCTCCATTTCCATGCTCGGCGGGACCTGGGCTTTTAAAGGTAATTTTGCTCCTTTCCAGCTCACAAACTGGGAGCCTTCCTCTCTCTCCCTCGCCAGCGTTTGCAAGTTAAGAACCAAACAACAAAACAAGATTGTGGGCTTGAGGGGTTTCTGAGAATTCTAAGGTGTTTTAGGAATTCTAAGGTCTTATATATATAAAATAAATGTTCATAAATGTACAAGGCAAACACATACATAAGTATATCAACCACGTGTCTGAAATAGTACAGGAGAGCAATCCTGAAGCCATTTGGACTCTCCCAAATTGACCTCAAATATTTCTCTGCAAGGAGGAAGGAAATGGGAAAAGCTTTCCAATTGTCTTTGGACTGTAGGGGCTTACGCCTCCCTGTAAATACAGTCTGGCAAGTATCTGTTCAGCGGAGCACACTCTCAATATGCGTAAGAGATTCAGGAACTAAGTATTTACCATCTCCAAGGAAATAATATATTATTATTATTATTATTATTATTATTATTATTATTATTATTATTATTTGTACCCCACCCATCTGGCTGGGTTTCCCCAGCCACTCTGGGTGGCTACCCAGAAAAGGCATTCTCAGGTGTCCTGGCATACAGGAGAGAAGCAACACACTCCCATTTTTGCTGGGGACGTCCTCTTTCTATGATGTATGGATGATGTTTTGGAGGAGGGTGGTCTTGAGCTACAGGGTGGGCAGTTTCAAAAGTCTATATAAGAGCTTGCACACCTTTGTTTTGGGTTCCTCCTCCCTCCTGCGTGTGGGGAGTGAGGACCCTGTTGCAACAGTTAATAAAGATCAGGCTTACAAGCTGCTTGGCTTCTAATATTCTCTGCTTGGCCTCTGTTATCTTCTCCTACTGATAGAGATCCCACATAAGGACTCTAGACAGGCTTTTGGGTACCCAAAAGGAGCAGTGTTTTTTCTTATAACACAGGGATGCCAGTTCTGAAGGGACCCAGGATGGATTTGCGGCTGCCAAGGACTTCAAGGACCCTGGAACTGGAGGGCTGGAGGGGACCCCAAAGCTCATCTAGTCCAACCCACTTGCAATGCAATGGGAAGGCTTCGGGGGCAAGGGGAAGATGCCCGGGGCCTCGCTCACTGGGAGGGCTGCCTCCGTTGCAGCAAAATGCCCAGTACATTTGGGAGGAGGCTGCTGTCTACAGAGCAGAAAGTGGGGGCAGCCTGAGGCAGTGTAGCTCTGGGATCGGGGGGGGGGGGGAATGCAGGAGATCTCCAAATGCTGCTCCTGCCTGCATGACAGTCGCTAAGACTCCAAAGCGCATTGCTCAGGATTCAGCTCAGCACAAGGAAGACGTTTTAATGGCGGCACTTGCAGAGTAGAGGCAAACAGGTCGGGAAGGGTGACTCACGCACAAACGCCTCACGCCCCTAAAAGCAGTCCTGCACCATTATCCTTTCCAGCCTCTGTCACGGCCATTCCTGAGATGATCCTCTCCCTTTGCCTGTCAGCAGACACCCCTAATGGCCACTAAGTACAGGGCCCGCCGATTCGTCTTTAAAAATAAAAAGAGAGTATTGCCGCCGGTTTGTTCCCAAGCAGGGAGGATTAAAAGCCAAGCAGTCCTCCGCCCTCACCTATCCACACAGACACGCAACACCAGCTCTCGCTTCCTGCTTCTCCACAGGACCAAAGTTTCTGGCGCTTAGAAAGGTAGACTGCCCTGGGAGGTGGAGGCTTTGCGTCGACCCATCAAGAAAAAAATCGACAGGGCAGGTATCTCTTCTACCCACTTGCACAGCCTTGATGTGACTGCGTGACCAGGTTGCATTCCTAGGAAGACTCCTTAGACCGAGTCAGACCATTGGGGCATTGTCTGGGCTGGTTGGAGGCAGAGGGATGGTGGGGGGAACCGGCTAGGGAACCCCCAGAGGAAGAAGGTTCAGAGCTCAGGGAATGGGGATGGGGCAATGATGAGGGAGAAGCAGGAGAAGACTGGGAAGAAGAGGGAACAGGGCTTTGTGAGCGGGGCGAGTCAGTGGCAGAGAGCAGTCCAGAATCGGAGGCAGGAGCTGAAGCAGGAGAGGAAGGAGGAGGAGGAGGAGTTTGGATTTGATATCCCACTTTATCACTACCCAAAGGAGTCTCAAAGCGGCTCACATTCTCCTTTCCCTTCCTCCCCCACAACAAACACTCTGTGCAGTGAGTGGGGCTGAGAGACTTCAAGGAAGTGTGACTGGCCCAAGGTCACCCAGCAGCTGCATGTGGAGGAGCGGAGACGCGAACCCGGTTCACCAGATTACGAGTCTACCACTATTAACCACTACACCACACTGGCTCTCGTGGAGGCCAAGAGGCAGAGATCCAGCTGGGAAGGGAGCCCATAGGGGAGAAAGGAAACTGACCCTAAACCTCTGCTGCCTTGCCGGATATTTTGGGAGAAGAAAAGGCTCTGGAGTGAACACGACGCCAATCCAGAATGGAGTCCCTTGTCTGCCTCCTTCCGGCAACTCCTGCAGCCAAGCTGCTGCCCAGCGTCTTGCTCTGCTTTCCTTCGGACCCCGTCAGCGAGACCAAGAGGGGGTTTCTTTCCCCATCTGACAGCCCAGGACTTCCCTACACACAGCCCAGGCTGGTCACCTCAGCGCTGCCTATTGCAGCAGTTGGACTTCACTCGCGGGAGCACGCTCCATTGTCTCCCAAAACAGAGACAGCTGTAACAAAGCACCGGGCTGTTGTGCATTCGACATCGGAGGTTGGGGAAAGGGTAAAAATAAGATTTTCGTGCTGGGACACACTGGGTGGATCTCTTTATGGCGGCCGGGGGCTTCAGCAGCGAAGCCCCTCGGGCTGTGGAAGCAGCTGCCTTGCAGGGCCCTGGGGTGCCACTCAGGCACGACTCGGCTGGGCTGGCAGCACATGAGTTTGTCATGAATCACCCGAAGGAGCGCCTGGCATGACTCAAATGGTGCTCTCCTGACCCATGCCGGCATTTAGTGACCAGGCACTGATTCAGAGGGAGCTAGCGGAAAACTCTGAGGAACAGAGAGACCCCCGCGGCCCATGCTTTGTGGGCCAAAACCTCCCAGGGGAAAGACCCGGTTTGGAAATGTGCTGCTCCCTTTCTTTTCTTTTCGATTTTAAATGTTTTATTGAAATTAAAATGAAGAAACATATAGAAGTATTATCTATAAAGGAACTAAAATAAAAAATTAAACTTATTACATTACAATATGTTCCTCTTGGATTCCTAACGACTTCCCGTCACCCCACCATGCGTCTACCACTTAATCTATTTGCTTCCTTTTGTTAACTTTCATCAATATTATATTTCTCATACTGATCCATCATACTGCAGAAGTCATTCAAAGGCTGCCACAGATGTCATGTTATTACAATAATCCATTAGATTTTTTTTATATACATATCCCACTTCCTAATAAATGTCTGATCAGAGCGACCCCTCAATTTTTGTGTTAATTTAGCCAACTCGGCATACTCCAACCGTTTAGTTTGCCACTCCAGCTTTGTCAGTGTTTTCTCTCCTTTCCAATTCATAGTGATTAGAATTCTTGCCGCTACCGTAGCATACAATAATATTTCTCTCGCATTTTTAGGAATATCTGGGCCTAATATCCGGCCCCCGAGCCTTAGTTTGCCTGCCCATGGTCTTGACCCAGCAAGAGTTCCCCCGCTAAGCTATATCTAGAGCTGAATCATCGTAAAGCTTGGTCTGCGTATATCTTTTTGAAAAACACACGCACCCACTTCGAAAGAAACTAAAAACCCACAGCGGAATTACTAGTGAGTGAGTCATGGGTTGACAATATAGGGGAAAGTCGCTTTGAAGGCAGAGGGAGGGGAAAAGAGAAAGGAATATGTATATATTTATCGATTTTGCTCCAAGGCCAGTTCTCAAAGAGCGTTCTCATTCCCCTCCGACGCCTTCCAGGCTTCTCGGTGATGAAGGGCTTCGGAATTAAATTCTGCACCTGAGCCCCCTGGATACAAGGCTTCGACTTCCGCGGAAAAGAGTGGGTGGGTGGGGGGAACAGCCTTCAATTATACAGAAGCTCCCGGTCTCTCCCTAACAGCCTTACAGCCTCTATTTGCCGCTGTCCCTCCCGCCAGGCCCCAAACCTTTTTCTAGATGGAAAACTGCCAGGCGCAAAGAGGTAGAAACTCTCCCGCAACTGGGGGGGGGAGATTCTGAGAGATGGGCGGCTGCACCTGCCACCCGCTTCCCAAGCCATCTGCTGGGACCCCAAAGCAACCTCAATGAGGGCAAGTCTCCTGCCAAGCCATCCGAGGATGGTGCACGTCTGTGGGAAGAAGAAGGGGTCCCAACTAAAGAAGATGAGCACGTTAAATTAATGGAATATGCTGAAATGGCAAAACTGACAACTAAGAGGAAGAGACGACAACGAAGAGACGTTTATTGCATATATACAGAAACAGTGTACACAGGTTAAGACATTAGCAGGGTTTTAAAAATCACTTGCAATTTTGCAATGAATGGATAAGAAGTAATTTAAATAGGTGTCAAGCTGAACAATGGACATGCGGTATATTGATAAAGAAGGGAACCAAGGAAGGGGCTAGAGGGAAGTCAAATTGTTTTGTTTTGTTTTGGTATTGTTTTGGTTTTTATTTTCTGTTATCTTTTGAAAATCAATAAATCGTTATAAAAAATAGAGAAAGGATGGCGCACACCTGAAGCCCTCATTGGAGAACAGCTTCCAATAAGGCTGGCTGGGGCTCAGAGGAGCAGCTTGGTGATTATGATTCTTTCGCTGTCGTCCCTTCATTGCGGCGGGTCAGACTAGATGACTCTTGGGGGACCCCTTCCCACTCTGCACCTCTACAGTTCCCGAATCCTGCAGCAGTGCTGGACTCAAGGAACAAAAGAGCAGAGGTTCACTGCCTGGCAGCCCAGCCATTCCCCCTGATTTGTGGCCTGGGGATTCAAGAAGCAGAAGACAAGGAGGAAATGGGTTTTTTCTGTCTGGCGGAGAGTTCGCAGGCAGGTCAGCAAGGATCTCGCAAGGGGAGATGCGGAAACGTCGGTCCAGCTTTGAGAAAGCCTGGGCTTAATCACTAGACGCTGATGGAAGAATTCAATGGCAGCCGAGGCTCTGGATTACTGATAGCTAGAATGAGGATAGCTAGGATGAGGATCCCTAGATGTCTGGGGCTGGGGAGATGCCTCTGGGTCTGACCCCTGGCTTTCCGGACAGCTCTTCCATAAACATGGTCTTAACAAGGAGTCCGTAAGTGACTGTGGAGGCCAGTTCTGGATCCCCACATCCTTCCACAGTGGGGACATTGATTTCCAGGCAGGAGTTGATCCCGGTGAGGGTTTGCCAAGCATGCCTTCCTCTTGGCACGTTTCTCCCTTGCGTCCTGAGTTTGAGTGTCTTCAAAGCCCAGGACACCTTTGGTAAAGGCTGTTCTCCAACTGGAGCGCTGGCAGGCCAGTGTTTCCCGGTTGTCGGTGTTTATACTACATTTTTAAAGATTTGCCTTGAAAGAGTCTTTGAACCTCTTTTGTTGACCACCAGCATTACGCTTTCCATTTTTAAGTTTGGAATAGAGTAGTTGCTTTGGAAGACGATAGTCAGGCATCCGCACAACATGACCAGTCCAACGAAGTTGATGTTGAAGAATCATCGCTTTGACACTAGTGATCCTTGCTTCTTCCAGTAAACTGGCATTAGTTCGCCTGTCTTCCCAAGTGATGTGTACAATTTTTCGCTCCCCGCCCCCCAGCCTGTCACCTGAGTTACTCTCTCTCTCTCTCTCTCTCTCTCTCTCTCTCTCTCTCTCTCTCTCTCCCAAAGGTGCTCAAATGCCTTCTCTCTCTCTCTCTCTCTCTCTCTCTCTCTCTCTCTCTCTCTCTCTGAGGCAGGGCAAACTGACCGCAGAGGAACTAGGTGCCATCAAAACAAGGACGACTCACAAATCCTTGCCGGAAGCCACCAATTCAGCAAAGTCATGTTGTTTTTTTAAAAATTCATTCTTTATTAACAGCCTCAAAACTCGGAATCGAAAGCAATCATGTTCAGACTTTCAGAGTGTTGTTGGTCCTGTTGACAGTGTGCCTTTCTTTTTTTAATTCCCCCAGGTGAGAACAGCAGACATGACATAAAAAAATGATGATGGATAAAGAGGATAGAGAGAAGTTTTCTCTCCCTCTCGCAGAACACTGGAACTTAGGGACTTCTGACGGAGCAGAGTGTTGATTCAAGACAGATAAAAGAAAAGACTTCTTTATGCGGCACAGAGTTAATTTATGGTGCTGAGATACCCACAAAACAGACGTTGCCCACAGTTCCAGTCACTACACAGAGGCAACTGAAGGTTCAAAACTGCTGCAGAAGATAAGGCTTCAGTAATACAGGTCAAGGTGTTGCTGTATACATACAGCTCACAAGCTTTGCAGATATAGATAAAGATATATATGCAAGTAGAAGGGGTTTTGTTGCTCCAGCAATTCAAGACTCCAACTCACGGACAACACTCGTGGACTGACCCACAGGGGGATGTTCCTCCAGCCAGGAGGACTTCCTCCCTCACCTGGTCTGGAGCATCTTCCCTCTGTGTGTGACCAGGTAGAGGGCTGTGACCCTAGCAGACCCCATCAAAGGGCCGGTCACACAGCCATCTTCCCCCTTCTTCTTCAGTTATTCCATCTTGATGTCTTTTGCTGTCTGCTGGCTCTCAGCCAGCAGCACATGGGCTCAATCCCCACATGGGATAAACCCACTCTCTCTTCTGTAACTACAAGCTAGAGCCTGCCTTCAGGACCAAGCTGTGAACTGAATGTAAGTAAACTTCTTGTTTCTTCTAAGAGAAGACTATTGTGTCTTTATTCTTTTTTAAAGGGATTAAAGGGGAATTTACCAGGAACAATCCAATGTGGACAAGCCAGACTGACTTGCTTAACTCAAGAGATTCAAACGAATCTGTCAACTAGCTTCCTGCAATATACTGGGGAATGTACTCTGCTACCAGCTCACTAGCGTGAGTAAGGAAGGATAATATTTAATCAATATATCCTCTCCTGCTACCCACATTCCCACAACCCCCAGTCTCTGTCCACACCTCTCAGCAAGGGGGAAGAAATTCTCTTGCATTGCCTGTGGCCCTCAACGGCCCCATATTGTTTCTTAAATGGCCCTGGTTTGGCCAGGTGGTTTTGCCTAGGGCCAAGCAAAATTCCTCTGAAGCAAAATTTCTCCCTTCACATCCCAAATTATCCAAATCCTATGCAATTTATTAATTTCTAGGGTTTAGGGGGCCCCCCAAATCTATAACAGCACAAAGCTCTTTGTTGAAGTCTGTTTGCCATCACTTGCCGCCGCCATTCTCACCGCCTCAAGAACCTGCCCCGTTCAACTCTTTTCAAAATGAGCCTTCATTTCCCCTCTGCGAATATATTCAGCGCTAAGCTGGTTGCAAGGTTTGTCCTCGTTGGGGTTTCAGATGGCAGGTGGCACTCTGTTCCGAGACAAAAATTGCTCTGCTGCGATGGTGTGCGAGTGTACATGTGACACACACACAAACACAAACACACAAACCTCTCGCTCTTCTCCTCCCCATCAATCATCTCAGACTTTGGTATTAAAAATAGACAGGCTTCGGTTTGGGAAGGGACTGAGACTGCCATAGAGACCATCTGCTCTGTACTCTGCAGTTTGGCAAAGCATGGATCCGTCAACCAGCCTTTTGGGGACGTTGCGCTTTAGGGCAAAGAGAGTCCCAGGGCTTTCAGGGCATCGCAGAATCTCATTGAGCATGCCGCCCCTCTGTCTCTCCCCGGGAGTTCCTGTTCCACGGGTACCCCCTGCTCTGATGGTGCCGGCACAGACAGCATCCTCCCTAGCGGGTGGCTTGCTCCACAGCCGCTCTCAGCAGAAAGAGGTCGCTGGGTTGCACAGAGGCACAACGGGCACCCTCTTTGGCAAGAGAGTGCTGTTGGTGGGAGTGCCCAGTGGCTAAACCCAGTTTACCCAGAAGACACGAGCAGAGGTGTGCTGGATCAGGGCCACCTGATTCCCTTTGTGTGTGTCTGTGTGTCCCTGACATCTGATCCTCAGTGGTTAACTGCCCTGCCCAGGGGAGGCTCCACTGAGCTCAGCTTTAATCCACACAGGGAAAAAAGACAGAGGCCAAAAGAGAGGTTTCGGATGAAAGAAAGAAAGAATTTAACCAGCATGCTAGTCTCTGCCCTTTCCTGAGTGCCACAGGGCAAACTCTTTCCAAAATGACACTTGGAAAAGAAACGCCACACGCTGGGCCTCTCAATCCAGGGCTGAAGGTTTTATTCCCAGAAATAAAACGCAGAATGTGCTGCCATCTGTGGCGTCGCCGGCGCCAAAAGGAGACGTTGGGATTTGGAAAGCCGTTATAAGGATATGCATGGAAATTCAACCAAGGGGAAGCGAGGAAGTCACTTAACAATGTTAATAAGTGTAATTTTAATAAGGTTATGATTTATATTTGTTTGTTTATGTGTTTTGTTCGTTTATAATTTTGTGAAAATTAATTTTAAAAAATGTGAGGGGGGGGAGGAGACGTTGGGTGGGGTGAGGGGACTTGGCCTTCTTCTGGGTACGCAGTGAGGAAGCACTCGGGACCCAGCTAAGAGCAGCTGCAAGTCAGGGTTCAACAGAAGCGCCTTGAGGACCGGGTTCTTGGCAGGCAAATGTCGCCGGTGGCACGGATGGCGGCGAACAGGAGGAGGAACGTGGCAATGCGGGGGTGAAAAAATAGCGGCGGGGCAGACTGAGCGGCAAACAGACCAGTTCGTGACAGAACCTCGTAGGGTTTCCATGGCTCTGCATGAGGCCTTCGCCCTGACAAAGCAGCTCGTGAAACCCAGAAGTCTGCACCCATCACCGCCCCCCAAAAGGGACACCTTTTCTGCCCCACTTTAAGAGGACAGCGGCTTGCTGCCTTAGCAGACCAGGTGGCTGCAATGTTCCCTTAACTCTGAGCACAAAGCAGGTAGACTGCCCCTGCCTCTGGAGGCTTCTTTTTTCTAAGGCTCCTGAATGAAGGTTCTGGTTGAAAGGGAGGTATGAGAAGCTGCCTTATTCTGAGTCATATAAATGCAGGCATTTCTGAACCATCTCCTGCTTCTCCGACTTCCCCGTCCCTGCACAGACAATTCCATCTGGCAAAAGAAGACGAGGGAGAGAGGCTGGCTTTGTTCTCTTCCGCACAAAAGCCGCTGCAGAAACCAACCTCATTATTCTCTTTTACTTTCTCTCTCCCGGTCGGATTGGAACATCCAGGCTGGCAAATTGCACCTGGAGGACCTGGAGGAAATGAGCGGAAAGAGCATAAAAGGAGGGCAGCTCATCTCGGACTTCCCAGGCCCTCCCTTCGGGGCACGGAGGCGGCAAAGTCACAGGGAGGTGCTGGCAGAAGCACTTCATTTGCACGCAAAAGGTCCCAGGGTTCAATCCTTGGTGTCTCCAGGCAGACCAGGAAAAGACTCCCTGTCTGAAAAGAGCGGCTGCCGGTCAGAGTAGACAACACGAAGCCAGATGAACAGATGGTCTGACCTTCCGATGCTCCTAACTCTAAGTCACCCCAATGCAGTCGCTGGTCAGGGGCAAAGAGGTGCAGGACCATGAATTTGTCTTATATTCTTGTGTTTCCACCCCACCTTTTCCTCCAATGAGCTCGGGGCAGCGTACAGTACATGGTTCTCCTCCCATGCCTCATTTTTTATATAAAAAAAATCCTTTTTATTGGTTTTTATACAAATACAAAAACCATGAAACACTTATCCAGCAATGCATCTAGACATCTCCCACCCCTCATTTAATCCCCACAAGCACCACCCCCTGCAAGGTAGCTTAGGCTGAGAGGCAGTGGCTGTCCCATGGAGGGTGGAACTATTCTGCCCCATGAGGACTAGGATCTTGCTGTATCATTAGAGGAGCGCCATAGCTCAGCAATGAAACGCCTGTTTTGCACCACCCGAAAGATTTCCAGGCTGCATCTCCAGATAGGGATGAGAACTACCACCCGGACCAATGGTCTGGCTGGGAATGAAGCGGCTTGCTGCTGAAACCAGAATCAGGAGGACTAGACGATTGCATCGTTTTGAGGGCAAGGACGACAGCTCCGTGGCTCTTAAGATGCTCTGCCATGGAGATCTCACCCCCCCCCCCGCCTGCTTAGAGGGGGGGAGGATGAAACGAGGACCAGCGAACTTCCTTTACGGGCCGAAAATGCCCATTTGGGTCAGATATCCACAGAGAGGGGTTTGCGACAGAGACCACCCCGCATCCTGGCCAGGCGCCCCCCTGGTCCACGCCCGGACCGCACCCACCACCAAGACCCTTCCCAGACACCCGGTAGAAGCTCTGCTGACCACGCCCCGGTCTCTCCAAAATTAGGGTGGCTTCGGAGCCCTAAAATCTCCATGCCAGCCCCTACCTCCCCTCACTGGACCAGCGCAGAGGGTCGCCAACCAAAAACCCCCAACACGCAGCGCGTTTTAGCCGAGAAGGAACGTGACGCTGCCCTCAACTCTTAATGGATTCATGTTTTTGTGCTCTCCCCAATCCTAAATCCAGGGCGCGCGCGCAGAGACCCTCTCCAATGCGGGATGCGCGCAGCTCCGAAGCTTCTCCTATAGTGCGAGATCCCGCCCCCCCCCAAAGAAACACACCAAATGTAGGCACCCCCCCATTCCCTACTCAGCGCAAAGGGCAGCTTCAGAGAGGAGAGGCGATGCGTCCGTGGAGCGCCAGAGCGCACACAGGTTCTTAGAGGGGGCCCCCACGCCTCGCCTTGGGTGAAGGAGACGGACCCCCCCCCTACAAAATAAGCAGCCACGTCTCATTCCCCCGCCCCTCGCAGGTCGCCCAGCCACCCCGAAGAGCCGTCATCCAGAGAGCCTCAGGGCGCACAGGAAGCTCCTTCGCCGAAACCTCTCCAAATTCAGGGTGCGCTCTGCTTGCCCGTTGCTGCGCCCTGCCCCTCCACAAGGTACCTCCCGCAAATCAGAAGTCCTCTCTCGCCCCTCCAGACCCCCGCGATCCACCCCGAGGGCGCCTCTTTGGAGCCTCAGGGGATACGGAGGTCTCCGGAGGGCGGGAAAGAAAAGGGATCGTTACGCACGCGGCTCCTGCGCCTTCCTCGTGGGCAAATTAACACCCACCTCCCACCCCAAACACGCTGAGCTCCCCTTCCCCCAGCTGTGGTTGCTCGGCAGTCCTCCACTGCAGGGGCTGGACTAGATGCCTCTGTGGGTCCCTTCCAACTCTACACTTCGGTTTCCTCGGAAGAGACGGCTCTCTCCGAAGCCAGACGCGCGGGGCTCGAGCTCAGGAAGGCTGCCCTCCTCCCCGGCGCCCCCGGGAGGGGAGGCTCTTACCGGCGGTGGAGCGAGGAGGGCCAGGACATCCTGGGGTTCTGGAGGGCCGGGCGGAGGGAGGCGCGGGCCTGGCGGTCCCGCTCGGTGTCGGAGTGGAAGCGCTGCTTGATGCGGATGTGGGTGCGCGGCTGGCGCCACAGGTGCTTGGGCGGCTTGGCCAGCCCGGCGCCTTGGCGGCTCAGCTCCAGGCCGCCCCGGGAGGCGCTGCTGTCCGCCATGGCGCGGTGCTGAAGCGGCAAACTTTCTCCGGGCGCGCCAGACGCCGCCTCCGCCTCGCCGGCCCGCGCGCTCCGTTATATAGAGCCGGCGCGGACAGCGCGCTCGGGGCCAGATTTAGGTGGCGCTCATTAGCCGGGCGAGGGAGGCAGGGAAGGAGGGAGGGAGGGAGCCGCGCTGCGGACAGCCCTCTCCTCCCCGCCCCCCTCCCGCCCCCCCCAAAAAGCGGCTCACCCAGCGGCCAGACCAGAGGCGCCCTCTCTGTCCGGGAAAGGAGACGGAGGGCTCAGGCCGGAGGCGACGAGAAGAAGGGGCGCGCTCTGCACATGCTTGCTTCCCAGCAGGCTCTGCTTTGATTCAGGAACATCGAATAATAGAATCGTAGAGCTGGAAGGGATCCTGAAGGACATCTAGACCAACAGCCCTGAGGAATCTGAAGTCAAACCCGGCGCCTCGGCTCCTCACAAGCAGCCTTAGGGCAGCCCCCCTGCTCTGAACCCCCTAAGTGGGTGACCCAGAGGACCCCTATGCCCAGCGTTAAGCAGAACCCAGGAGTCCTGTGTGCCTTTCGCGTGTGGGTTGCCAAAGGGGTTGGGCGGGTGCAAGGCACAGCGCCAGGCTGCGATGGGAGTTAAAGGGTGTCATAGAGTGGCTAGCGAGACCGTGTTGTGTAGTGGTTAGAGTGTCAGATTCAGGGATTTGGAGGACTTCCAACTCTACAATTCCTGGGCAAGGAGGGGCAAGAGTGCCAGCCTTGCCACTCACCCGTTTCCCTTTTTTGGGGAGCCCCTGCTGCTGCCAGCTGAGTCACCCTTAGCTGCACCACCAGCCCCTTCTCATTTAACCCGCCACCAAGAAATGCCAGGCAAATGCAGACGCGGCTGCTTTATTCCTTTGGGAGCTGTCCCCATTCAAACTGGGGGAGAAATAAATGTTCAGACGCACACAAAGACCCCTAAACTCTTTTTGCAACCGGCAGAAATGAAGAAGCAGCGATCGAAACGCCCTCGAAACGAGCGGCTCCTTCCCTTTGACGGATGGCGCATCAAGGGGAGGTGGGGGAGACGCTGTAGAAACACCAAGAGAAACTCCCTTGATGCTAAGCCAGGCCTTTGGCCCCTCAAGCTCAGTGATGCCTGCACAGGCTGGCAGCAGCTCTCCAGGGTGTGTGAGAGAGGAGTCCTTTTCCCCGGATCCCCATAGAGGTGCCATCTAGGATTGAGCCATACAGGAACTTGGCCATGTTCCTTCCCCTAACGATAAAGCAAGAGTCTAGTCCTCAGTGTTCTGGTTTTAATAGGGAGCTGTTTCACACAGAATCAGACTTGGCTCAGCACTGGCTACACTGAAGGGAAGCAGCCGCTCTCCAGCGTTTCAGGCGGTGGGTGGAGGTGTCTAAGGCCTCCCCGGAGATGCTGCCAGAAATTGAACTTGCAACCAGGCAGGAAACTTTTTACGCAAGCACGTCTTTGAACCAGAATTGAAATTTAATCTGCCCGAAACGATTGCCCACCCCTCCTCCTTCCCACAGAAGCCGGTTCTGTGCCTTGCAGTGGAAAAGCAAAGGAAATTCAATCAATCAGCCAGTCAATTTCTGCAACAGCTTAATTATTACCGAGACGAGCAATAAAGTGGTTTGACTGCTCCAATTCTTCCTCCTGCCTCTGGTGGATCATGCGGGGAAGGGGGACTCGCAGGCAGAAATGTTGCCGTCCAAATCACTTTTATCGCCAAGGCAAACGGGGGCGGGGGGTCCCTAGATTTATGCCTGCTACAGAGCTGTGAAAAATGCACAGGAGCCTGAGCAGGGAAAGGAAATTGGCAGTCTTCCTCATCTTTTCTTTCCTCTCCTATCTAAGAGGTAAACAGAGCTGCAGGGCCTGTGAGCCCCAGGCTGGGGGAGAGGCCAGATGTGGCCCCCCAGGCTTGCTATCTGGCCCTCGAGGGACTCTACCTGCCACCCCCCTCCACCCCAGAGGATGCTGGCTGTACGAGTTCGATCTTGGCATGGAATGGAAACTCTGTCCAAAAAGAGAGAGGCGAGAGGCAGTTCTTAGCTCCTAACTTCTCAGAGAAGGGCGCTCTGTGCAGGCTCAGAAGCCACCAAAAACCGTGCAGATTTGACAGCCCACGACATGCCCTGGGTCTTTCCTTCTCGACACCATCAGGGAAAAACTCTACCTCTTACCTCATAACGCTGGTGCCTTCGGTGCTGGCTGGGGGTGTCTCCTCAATGGTGAAAACAACCCTGCCGTGTTCTGGCTCCGGGGCACGGCTGAGGTCAGTGCCTGCCAGATGCCGGGAGGCGAGGGGCGGCAGCAACAGCGTCCCTGAGAAACGGCGCTTGATGGCGTTCCCTGGGAGAGCTCCAACGCCAGGGCCCAAGTCCAGCTGCTCTCGGGATCTCTGGAGGGGGGAGAAAAGAAAGGGGGGAGTCAGCAGTGTGCTCAGACCATTTGGGGAAGCACCCTTTCCTCGCCCGGCTGCCACATTGCCCGTCTTTCTAAAATAAAGAGAACCCCCAGGTTCAGAGGCAGTCTACCTGTGAACACCAGCTATGAAGGCACGAACCACAAGGGAACACTGTTGCTTGTGTGGCCTGCTATCGGAAATAGGAAGCCAAGTTGGAATGACACACTACAGCTCTGAATAAAAGGCATAAGGGACTACCAGTAAATTAAAAAAAAGTAAGATTCTAGTCCTCAACAAAGGGCTGGATTAAATACGATCGTTGGAAGCTGCAGCAGTGCTGCGGAAACCTGCTAAGGGGTAGGAAACTACAAGGAGGAAGCAGCTGGAGAGAATGACTTCTGGGTCAGTGCATGTGGCTGCCTGGAATAACATTCGCTTTTTTTGCTGCTGCATCACTCAGTTGACATATTCAGCTTGTGGTCCCCCAAGACCCCTAGATCCTTTTCACATGTCCTGCTAGTAAGCCATGTGTCCCCCACCCTATATTTGCACATCTGGTTCTTCCTGCCCCAGATTATACTTGACCTCACCCAGGAACAGCTGTGGGGCAGGATTCCTGCATTGCAGGGGGTTGGACTAGATGGCCCTCAAGGTCCCTTCCAACTCTACAGTTCTGTGATTCTGTAGTTTCAGTTGTCTCTATACTAATGCACAGAGTATGGGGAACAAGCGAGAAGAATTGGAGCTCTTAACACAGGATGACAAATACGACTTAACAGGGTAACTGAAACCTAGTGGGATGAGACACATGACTGAAATGTAGACATGGAGGAGTATAAACTATTCAAAAGGAATAGATCAAACAAGAAAACAGGAAGGGAGTGGCATTATATGTAAAGGATGTGACAGGCTGGATGTGAGCGAAAAATTGGATGTGGGAAGACAGGCGAACTAATGCCAGTTTACTGGAAGAAGCAAAGATCTCCAGTGTCAAAGCGATGATTCTTCAACATCAACTTCGTTGGACTGGTCATGTTGTGAGGATGCCTGACGATCGTCTTCCAAAGCAACTCCTCTATTCCGAACTTTAAAATGGAAAGCATAATGCTGGTGGTCAACAAAAGAGGTTCAAAGACTCTTTCAAGGCAAATCTTTAAAAATGGAGTATAAGCACCGACAACTAGGAAACAGTTGCCTGCAAGCGCTCCAGCTGGAGAACAGCCTTTCCCAAAGGTGTCCTGGGCTTTGAAGACACTCGAACTCAGGACACAAGGGAGAAACGTGCCAAGAAGAAGGCACACTTAGCAAACCCTCACTGGGATCAACTCCTGCCTGGAAACCGATGTCCCCACTGTGGAAGGACATGGGGATCCAAAATTGGCCTCCACAGTCACGGACTCACTGTTAAAACCGTGTTTATGGAAGACAATCTTACTCGGCCAGGCGGGAAAGAAGGAGAAGGAGGAGGAGGAGGAGGAGGAGGAGGAGGAGGAGGAGAAGAAGAAGAAGAAGATGGTGGTGGTCTTTGGATGTCCTTATGACTACTGGATCACCGTCACCCTGAAAAGACTTTTCGAGGATGACTCTTAGGGAGGGCGGGAGGGAGGGAGGGGGCGGGTGGGTTGATTGAAGAGGCACCAAGTTCGATCCATCTCCTAGCTCCATCTATGGACAGCATCCATTAACTGCAAGCATTAGCCTCCAGCAAAGGCTTAAAAAATTCATCCCCTCGCCTCCATATTTATTATTGCTTCCATATGACATCGCTCCAAAGAAAAAGCAACGCGAGCCATTTTAGAAAAAGGAAAGGAAGGGGAGACAAAAGCAGTAAGATCTCGTTCTTCCTCTGAAGGCGAAGCAAGGTGTCAGTCCTCATGATGCCAAATAAAACAGGAAGGGAGGAAGGGGCCCAACAGTCAGTCTGGACAGCTCAGTTGGTTAGAGCATGCTGACAACGCCAAGGTTGCAGGTTCAGTCCCCATAGGGAGCAGTGCTGCAGAGGGTTGGACTAGATGACCCAAAGGGTCCCTTTCCAACTATGATTTTCCTCCTCTAGCTCAGTGTGACAGCAGCAATCCAGGGTTTGGGGACTGGAGATACTGGGGATCGAACCCTGGGAGCTTCTACCTGCAAAGCTCTGGACTTCCCCTTCCAAAGACAACAAGCTCTTAGTCCTTGTGGTTCTTAGTGCTCATTTAAACCGGAAGCTGACCTCTTCTTGTGGGAGTTTATTAGCCAAACTCCCCCTCTGCACCTGGGAAAAGGCTCAGCTAAGGAACAAACACGCACAGAGGGAGCACCTGCTTTTCTGATTCCTCGCCAACAAGCGGTTGCCCTGGGGTGCCAATTAGCGCCGCAGGAGGGTTAATTGCCACTTACGGGCAGGCACGGCCACTCTCTCTCTCACGGCTCGGCTGCCAATCATTTCCGCCTGAGAGCACCTGCCAGACCCGGCCTCCAAGATGGGTGGAAGGAAGCTGGAGGAAGCGGGTTGTGGGTTCGAATCCCCCTCCCCAAAATCCAGACACACGTTAAGAGATTTGGGCCAAGCCTGGGGAACGGGAGACATTTTGTTTAACCGCTGCGTCTTTATTTTAGGTGCTTATTCCCCACTTTTCAAGCTTGCTTTCCCAAGCAGCTTGGCTGTTTTGCAGAACCATCGGGCTGGAAGAGAACCCCAGGGGCCATCTAGTCCAACTCCCCCCACAATGCAGAAGAGTCCCCAACAGGTGGCCATCTGACCTCTGCTAGAAAACATCCAGTGAAGGAGAGCATCCACCCCCTTGAGGGAGTGCGTCCCACGGTCAGACTGTTATTATAATTATTACAAGATATTGCTTAAGGCCTGTACCGTCTCTAGGCCAGTGAAGCACCACAGCTAGAAAAAACCAGTTATACTGTATAAAGTAAAATTAAAGCAAATCCCAAACAGGAGAACATTTTAAACCAGCAGAGAGAACAAGAATCAATCAGGGTGTCTTAAAAAAAAAAAAAAGAGCTTTGCAAAGCCTGCCTAATAATAATAATAATAATAATAATAATTTATTTTTTATACCCCACCTATCTGGCTGGGTTTCCCTAGACATTCTAGGCGGCCCCCAACAGAATATTGAAAAGCAGAAGAAAACTTCAAACATTCAAAACTTCCCTAAAGAGGGCTGCCTCCAGATGTCTTCTAAAAGTCAGATAGTGGTTTATTTCCTTAACATCTGATGGGAGAGGGTGCCACCACCGAGAAGGCCCTCTGCCTGCTTCCCTGCAACCTCACTTCTTGCACTGAGAAGGCCCTTGGGAGAGGGACCCAGGTGTCGGGCTGGAGACGCTCCTTCAGGTCAACTGGACCGAGGCTGTTTAGGGCTTTAAAGATCAGCCCCAACCCTTTGAATTGTGTATTCAAAAAAGCACATTTGGACCCGGAGGTGGGCATCATCGCCTGCTTGGCATGGCATGAGCAGAATCTGCAAGCGAAGGACCTGCCAGGCCTGGCACGCTAAGAGGCCCAGAAGAGCCCAGAGCGAGGGGGAATTCCTGCTTGTTTCCTTAACCGGTCCTCCGCCGCCAACTGACAAAGAGGCCAAGAAGCGTGACCCGTTGCCAAGGAACCCGGAGAGAAGGGGCACCCATCGCCCAGCACCCGGAGGGCAAGCCACGGCCTGCCTGCCCTGACCGAGGGCGGGAGGAGGAAGACTCTGCTCAGGATTTGCGGAGCCTTTTCTTCTCCCAGAGATTTAGGTTTAGGGTCAGAGTTTCCCTTCTCCCAGGTGGGCTCCTTTCCCGGGGGGACGAGCCCCCCCTGCCCCTCGCTTCCCCCCACGGCACAGGCAGAAATTGCCTTCTTGGCCGCTGGACACCCCCTCTGGCTATCTCCTGCTTGGACTACTGCAGTGGCCAGATTTGATAAAGTGAAGGCCCGTGGGTTGTTGACCTTTTTAAAGGATTTTTACCCAAACGTTGTTGAGCTTTTTAGGGTTGAAGTTGTTGAGCTTCTTTTAGGATTAAGGTTTTTTTAGGATTTTACCCCAGGAAATAAACTGCCACAGGGGCCGGATTAAACCGACCGGCAGGCCGGATCAGGCCCCCGAAACGGACTTTGAACATGCCTGGGCTACTGCCATGCGCTCTCCATGGGGCTGCCTTGGAAGAAACTGCAACTAATCCAGAATGTGGCAGCCAGACCGGGGACTGGGAGCGCCGCCAAGACCATATACCGGTCCTGAAAGACCTACATTGGCTCCCGGGATGTTTCCGAGCACAATTCAAAGGGTTGGTGCTGACCCTGAATGCCCTCAATGGCCCAGTAGACCTGAAGGAGCGTCTCCATCTCTGGGTTCCCCCCAAGAAGTGAGGTCTTCACATGCAAGGGAAACCCCTAACTCCCCGAGGGTCTCAGCCCCCTCGGCTCCCCTCTCCTGGTGCCGTTCCTGGGATTGGGGCCGCTCTTGCCGGGTGGAAAGATGCGCGCCAAGGTTTTTGGAGCCTGGAGCCCCTTCTCCTCTGGCTGCCACAGCTGCTAAATTCCACTAAGCCGCTTATCCTGCCGGGAATTCTTCCAACAGGACGAAAAACAGAGCCACAATTCCTTCCCCTTGTTATAAGAATTGAAGGTCTCCGATATATAAATTTGGCGTTCATAAATTTACAAGGCAAACACATACATAACTATATAAGCTCCATGTCTGAAACAGTACAGGAAGACAGTCCTGAATCCATTTTGACTCTCTGACCAAATGTTTCTCTGCAAGAAGGGAGGGAAGGGAAAAAACCTCTCCATTGTCTCTTTGCTCACAAATCCTGCCTTCAGGGCACATTTAAGATACGAACAAGAAACATTTGAGGTCAATTTGGGAGAGGCAAAATGGTTTCAGGACTTTTCCCCTGTACTGTTTCAGACATGTGGCTTATATATTTATGCATGTGTTTGCCTGGCCCATTTACAGTGGCACCTCGGGTTACAAACACTTCGGGTTACAGACTCCGCTAACCCAGAAATAGTAAAAATAAAAAAATTCCTTCCAGTAGCACCTTAAAGACCAACTAGGTTAGTTCTTGGTATGAGCTTTCGTGTGCATGCACACTTCTTCAGATACACTGAAACAGAAGTTGCCAGATCCTTCTATATAGTGAGAAGGTGTAACCAGAAATAGTACTTCAGGTTAAGAACTTTACCTCAGGATGACAGCCGAAATTGTGCGCCAGTGGCAGCGGGAGACTCCATGAGCTCCAGTGGTACCTCAGGTTAAGAACGGTTTCAGGTGAAGAACGGACCTCCGGAACGAATTAGGTTCTTAACCCGAGGCACCACTGTATTTTCTACCTCAGACCTTACAATTCTCATGACACCGAGAAGAGGAATCAGGCCAGGAATTAGCTGGGAGGCGGAAAGAGGAGGAAGAGAAGGTGGACAGAGAGGTCTCCTCCGGAGGGGAGAGATTCTTCTGGAAAGAGATCTCTTGGGTCTGCGACTTGGAGGTCCCTCTGGAGGAACGGACAGAAAGGAAGGAAGGACCCCCTTGGTCAGAGCCAGAGGATGAAGTGCCAAACAAGGGAGAAAAGCTTGAAGGGAAAGAACCTTGGAAGAGCTGAGGTCTCCAAAGTCTCATCCCCCCGGGGCATAGACTTCTTCTTCATTTGAACAAATCCTGCCGGAGACTCCTCATGGTGAAGTTTTACCTCACGCAAGTCCCTCCAAGACCATCTGAGGGAGTTGGAGGGAACTGGTGGAAGTGAGAGGCCGTTGCATAGGAATGGGTGGCAGCGCCATGATACGAAGTGAAATCCCACAGAGAACACAGAAGAACCAGTTTCATAAAGTACTAGAGCTATTTGATTAAAAGGAGGGAAAATTCCTGTCAGAAAATGGCCAGCAAGCGCCAAGCCAGAGACTCAGGGTGACCCAGGGCAGAGCTGCTGCATCTGAGGGAAATCCTCCCCCTGAATGAGAGATGAGGAGACTGAGATGGGACTTGGCTAAAGCTGAAGCAGAGAAAGAGAAGCATAAAGTTGAGCAGAAGTGGTGTTGTGTGAGGCGGGCCTCCATTTTGAAGCGAGAGAAGAGCCCAATGGCGCCAGGGGGGAAAAGGGCTGTTGCGCCCATATTAATTGGTGGCAGCGCCATGATACCAAGTGAAATCCCACAGAGAACACAGAAGAACCAGTTTCATAAAGTGCTGGAGCTATTTGATTAAAAGGAGGGAAATTTCCTGTCAGAAAATGACCAGCAAGCGCCAAGCGAAAGAGACTCAGGGTGACCCAGTGCAGAGCTGCTGCATCTGAGGAAAATCCTCCCCCTGAATGAGAGATGAGGAGACTGAGATGGGACTTGGCTAAAGCTGAAGGAGAGAAAGAGAAGCATAAAGTTGAGCAGAAGTGGTGGTCTGTGAGGCGGGCCCTCCATTTTGAAGCGAGAGAACAGCCCAATGGCGCCAGGGGGGAAAGGGCCGGGGCAACATTCCCAAGCCTTTGCAACTGGACCCATCTCTTCTCATGCTGCTCTCTCCTCTGGAAACGGAGCAAAAGTTTTCTCCGTCTTGAGGAAAATAAAACGTTGGAACTGAGCAGGGGTGGGGAAAGCGGGTTTTGCTTCTCTGGGCCACAGACTCCCCAAAAGCGGCCGGTCTGGGCAGCCAGGCAGCCGTTGTGAAAGGGAGGAAGGCGGGAAACTCCAGAATCTGAATGGAGAACGGCTGCCATTTTCCTGAGGCAAAAAGCAGAGAAAGGGAGGGGGAAATGCCAGGCGGGAAAGTTCTGCAACCTGCACTAAAAACGAAAGAGAACAAACTCTTTTTGTGCCGGCCGAGCGATGCTGCAACTCAGGGGATGCTCAAGGACGATTAAGCATAACTAATGGTATGAGAATTAGAAGGTCTAAGGTATGGTTACTATTAATTGGTGGCAGCGTCGTGATACGAAGTGAAAGCCCACAGAGAAACGTACCCAGAGACACAGAAGAACCGGTTTCATAAAGTGCTAGAGCTATTTGATTAAAAGGAGGGAAATTTCCTGTCAGAAAATGACCAGCAAGCGCCAAGCCAGAGAGATGCTGCGACTCAGGTGATGCTCAAGGACTAATTAAGAAGCATAACTAATGTTATGAGAATTAGAAGAGCTAAGGTGTCAAATAAATGTTCCTAAAGGTACCAGGCAGAGACATCCATAAGTGTATAAGCCACATGCCTGAAACAGGCCAGGAAGAGAGTCCTGAAGCCCTTTGGACTCTTTCCGGGGCCTCAACTCTTCCTCTGCAGTTGGGATGGAGAGGGGAAAAGCTTCCCCCTTGTCTCCCCCCTGCCCCCAATCCTGCCTTGAGGGCACCTTGGGGGTGAAGAGGGGAATTAAGATGGATCCTCACCAAAGGAGGGCCGGGCTCTCAGCCAGGTCAACCCAGCAAGAGGTCTCCTGGCCGGCAGGATTTCTGCTGTAGATGCCCCTTCTGTAGATTGCAGGGTGGCAATTAAAAAAGTCTCTACCAGGCACCTCCAAAGTCCATTTCGGGAGTCTACTCCGGCCCACCGGTTGATTAAATGCGGCCCCCGTTGCCACATTTATGTCCTGGGGTAAAATTCCCCCCAAAAGCTCAGCAACTCCAATCCTAAAAAAGCTGAACAGCATAACAGCATTGCGGTTAAATCCTAAAGAAAGCTCAACAACGTTGGGGTACAATTGTTAAAAAAGCTCAAGAACTTCAGTCCTTAAAAAAGCTTTGCTCGGCCCTCACGTACGTTCACTTCATCAAGTCTGGCCCTCTTTGGAAAAAGTTTGTGCTCTCCTGGGCTACAGGGAGGGCAATTTCAGGAGTCCATAGAAGAGCTTGCACTCCTTGTGTGGGGAGTGAGGACCCTGTTGCAACAGATCAATAAAGATCAATAAAGATCATTAATAAAGATCAGGCTCACTAGCTGCTTTGCTTCTCAATATGGCCTCTGTTATTTTCTCCTTCCGATAAGGAAGCTACTTAAGGACTCTCGATGGGCTCTTGGACACCCCATAAGGGAAGAAGGGCAGGTTTTATTTACAAGACCCCCTTGCAGAGAAGAGGGAGAGCATTGATGGCGCTTTGGGATTGGAGCAAGATTGGAAGGGGGGGTCCAGAACTTCGGATGGACTGATTAACCTAAGGTTACCAGACGTCCCCATTTCCCCGGATTTACAAATCAGTCCCCTGACAAAATCCATCTATTTAGCAGGAAGTTGAAAAGTGTCCCCAGAATCATTGGAAAAAAATCTGGTAACCTGATATTAACCGCAACCTCAACCCAAATATTGTCCGTCACCCTCCTGGCTGGGCGCTCACCAACCTGCACCCAGAGACACCTAATAATAATAAAAATTATTATTATTATTATTATTATTATTATTATTATTATTATTATTATTATTTATTTATTTATTTATACCCCACCCATCTGGCTGGGTTTCCCCAGCCACTCTGGGCGGCTTCCAACAAAACACTAAAATACAATCACCTATTAAACATGAAAAGCTTCCCTAAACAGGGATCCCCCGGGCGCATTATTTTCCCTTACCTCCATACTCAGAAAGGACACCGTCGTCCGGCTTCGACGCATGGTGGCCAAACCTTGGAACGAGCCGCCACCGGTTCCTGTCCCTGCAAAGAGGGGGAAAGAAAATGAGAAAAATCTACCTTCAGGGTCGATCCAGAAAGCTCACAACTTACGTTTTCAATCGGAGCTGGGTTAAAAGCACTAACCGCTGAACTTTGTTTTCAATAATAATGCCTCTATCGACTATTTGTCCAAAATGAAAATTTCCTGATTGTGGCCAAGTTGTTCTGACGCTCGAGATCATTTAGGCGCTGGCAAATTAGACTGATTGCTTTACTAAAACCCAAAGTGAGTAGATGCCATGCTGATAAACCACAAGAGGGAAGTTTTGGATGGGCAATTTTAGACCAGGCGCTCTGGTGACCTTGCAGGACTAGGGATATTAGACCGGGGGGGGGGGGGATTTGAGTTTTGGCAAAGCCAAGAGTTAAATGTCCTATGCCGGATCCATAATTCTACCGGGGAAGATTAACCTCTGGGCGCAATGATGCGTTTGGGACCCAGGGCGGGACAGAGAAAATTTGCCTTAAGAACTTTAATAATAATAATAATAATAATAATAATAATAATAATAATAATAATAATAATAATAATAATACAACAATAATAATAATTTTATTTATACCCTGCCCATCTAAATTTGATTGGCAGCTTTCGTAGCTCCAAGGTGAGCCTGTCAAAATCTGAGCCCCATATAATAACTGTGCTAGAGGTTTAGCTTGGAACACTTCCAGGACTGATGGTAGATCACGTTTGCACCTTTTTTTAAAACTGATGACAAATGCACCTTTAATTATCATTATCACCAGCATAGCCTTCATTAATTACAAATTAAAGCATTATAATGTACAGAGGGATAAGATGCCCCCAAACTTCTTGCTGGGTGTCCCCCCCCCTGAACTTTTTAGGCTGGTTACAGAGCTTGTTTGCCACCTTTTGTGTGCTTTCAATATCTGGTGCCCAGAGCCGAAAACACCCCCTCTCTCTTAACAGATTCCGGCATTTCTTGGACTTACCGTTTGCAGGCCTCTCTCGCTCCTTTTGCTTCTCGAACTCGGACCCCTCACCTTGCGGGAAACTTCAGCACAAAGGCTCTCCCTCCTTGGCTGGGTGGAGAGGATTGAAAAGGAAGCAAAATAATCCAAGTCCCTTTTTTCTGAAACGGGGAGGAGCACCCATGGCCTGCATGCACCTTGGAGCACCCTTCCCCACCCCCTGCCCCCACCCCACTCCTCCCCAGGGAGTCCTGGCAAGCGTCCCAGCCTGGCAGGAGAAGTGGCGGGAGGGCCTGACTGGTTCAACTGGAAGAACCGAAATGGGGAGGACTCCAGGGTTTGTGCGACTGCCATCCTCATCGTCAACATGTGATAGGATTGTAGATTTGGGTGGGACCTCCAAGGGGCATCTAGTCCAACCCACTCTTTCTGCCCCACTTTGGGCTGTGACCCACAACCCAGAGATCAAGAGCCTCGTGCTCTACCCACTGAGCCATCCAGCCACTGCTCTTGGTCCCCCTAAGCCTTTCCCAGAAAAAAGGGAGCCCATTGCCCAAGGTCTCTGGCCTCACCCCCCTCCCTGCCAATTGCGTTCCAAGACACATTTTTTAAAAAATAAAAGAAATAAATGATTAATTGGGCGCGTTGGGAAATTAACCCGGAGCCTTGTGACTCCGGTTACAAATTTGCCAAGTCTGGGCGGGCAGAGGGGGCAGCCTTCCCTGGGTTGAACACCCCACGAGGGATCCAACATGTTATTTCTTATTCCTTCTGAATTCTCAGAGGTGTCAGGTTTTCCGCCGCGGCACTCTGCGCATGCTCCTAGGCGACGGAGGGGCTCCACCGGTTGTTTTAATACTGTAAGCCACCCTGTGACCCTCAAGCGAAGGGTGAAGCATTGATTTAATAAGCAATAATAATGCTAATAATTGCAGCTAGCAGCCATCGATAGCCCTCCCTGAATTTGCCCAAAGCCATCCCTGCCTCCTGCAGCCGGGAGTTCCGCGGTTTGTGTTATTTTTGTTTTGATTTTCTTTATTCAGTATTTTATGTGAAATACCCCGAGATCTTTGGGTATTGGGCAGTATAGAAAAGAAAGAAAGAAAGAAAGAAAGAAAGAAAGAAAGAAAGAAAGAAAGAAAGAAAGAAAGAAGGCTTTCCTCTCTGAGCAGATTCTCTGTTGATGTGCAACCCTCTCCAGTTTTGAAAGCAGCCTCCCTGCTGGCAAAACCAGCTGGGCAAAACCAGTCTCCTCTTCGCAGGAACACCCAAAACACACCCTTTGGCCTGGCGCCATTTATCTTGTCCAGGTTTATTTATTTTTTGTTCCCCGGGACGTTTAGAAGGTGCCAGGAAACTCATATTTCTGCCTCTGCGAGGCTGGTGGAAAGACACTGTCAGCCACAGGCTGGGGAAACCCAGACAGTTGGGCGGGATAAAAATAATAAAATTATTGTTATTATTATTATTAGTGCTTTTTTTCTTTTAAAAATGTTTAGGGGTGCTCTCATTTTGACACAAGAAAATCACCATTTTATAGTTCAAATCGGGGGAAATAAATACAGTAAATGGACAAAAGTACAAAGATTTGCAAAATGTTTAGGGCTATGCGTGCGTACCCCTGCGTCCCCCCCAGAAAGAAGCGCTGATTATATTATTATTATTATTATTATTATTATTATTATTATTATTATTATTATTATTATTATTATTATGCCAGTTAAGCTCCTCCTGCCAAGGAGACCAGCAGGCCAATTAGGGTGACTAATTAACTCTCAGGCCTCGTTACTTATTAGCCCAACTCCGCGGAGGTGTGCAGAGGAGGGTGAGTGGGGCTAGATTTATACTCATTAAAAAATCACAGGAAAACATGGATCAAGCTCTAGCTTAGGGCCCCACTCTCTTGGGGGGCCCAAAAAATTTAAAGGGGGAAAAACCTGGATGTCCATTTCCAGAATATAAGATAGAAAACCAATAAAACAAAATCGACATGCAGCAACCATTTTTAATGTTGTGTCGGCTCCTCGGATGTAAGTCATGGGCCCCGTCTGCTCCCTCAAATATCCCTGCTTTGCTCCTTTCTACATATAGGGTGCCAACATTCTGCATGTGCAAATGGCTTTAGATACCTATCAGGTCCACAAATCACCATATAGCATATATTCAACCCAAAAAACAGCAACAATTTGCCGTTGACATAGAAAGGGCCCCATTACCTTCAGGAGCTGAGGGCCTCATCAAACCTAAATCTGACCCTGACTGTGTCCAGTTCTGGGCATTGCAATTTAAGAAGGGTGTCGCGCAGATTTATACTCATTTAAAAAGTTACAGGAAAACACGGATTATGGCTCAACAGCGCCATCTGGTGTCAAATGTCTAGAACACAGTCATAACAATATAATTGAATTTAGCGTTAATTGAATGTAGCCAAGTCCCAAGATTATCCAGAGTCTGGAAGCCGAGCCGTTGAAGGAGCTGGGCATGTTTACTCTGGGAAAGAGGAGGGATAGGAGAGCCATCTTCAAATCTCTCAAGGGCTGTCGCATGGAAGAGGGAACATGCTTGTTTTCTCCTGCTTCCAGAGGGCAGGACTCGAACCCGTGGCTTCAAGCTGTATGAGAGGAGATTCTGCGGACTCTCCTTCCTTGAGGGTTTTGAAGCAGAGGTCGGGTGGCCATCTGTCAGGGATGCTTGCGCTGAGATTCCTGCATTGCAGGGGGTCAGGCTGGATGACCGCTGGGGTGTCCCTTCTACGTTTCGATGGCTATATGATTCTGTGCTTTGAACACACCCAGATTAACCAGCATCCAAGAAAGTCACGGGGACAAATTTGGAAGCTTTTATTGATATTATTATTGCACAGGCTAAGTGACAGCAGGATGCGGCCCTTCTTTCGGCAGGCCTTCGGGGGGAGTGGGGTGGGAGGGGAGCCAGGCTACTTGGGAGGGAAATGGGCAAACGGAGAACCTTCCGTGACTTTGCCCTGCAGGGAAGGAAGAGAGAAAACAGAGAGGGGAATTAAAGCTGCAGTGAGATTCTGTTGAGATGCCAAAGTTTTTCAACCTTCCCAGCCCAGGAGGCCAGCGTAGTTTTAACCGCAGCTCCAGAACTGGGGGGGACTTTCCCTCCCCACACAGCCACCCCCCCAAATCCCAGGCATCTACCCACCATGGGGACCTCGTCCAGCTTCTGGAAGGCCGGCTCCCTCCTCTTGTAACATTTCACCAGGACCACGACAGCGCCAATGAGCAGGATGACCACGAAGATGCAGATGATGGCCACCAGGCCGGGTTTCTGGGAAATGGGCGCGTCCTCGCCGGATTCAGCTGTTGGGGAGACGCACACGGCTTTGAAGCTTGCCAGCGTTTGCCCTGGAAACAAGCTTTCCGCAGCCCGAGGGCCACATTCCCTTTGGGGGGGCCACGCCATGGGCGGGACCAGAGGCGAAAGCAGATGGAGCAACATGTATTTTAAAAATTACCCTCGTATAGTACATTAGTTTCTGCATGCACACAAACACACACCTGTCAGGAGCGAGTCAGCAGCAAATTGCACTGTTAGCTGTTCATGAGCTCAGTTCCTGGAGCATCTTAATCTCAGGGTTGTGGGTTCAAGCCCCACGTTGGGCAAAAGATTCCTGCATTTTTTCTTATCCTCAGTCAGAAAATCCAACAGGAGAGGGGAATTGTGAGGCAACCGTGCCACCTGGTGGTCACCGGCGTTGAAGCAATATTCTTCAGCATCAACCTCGTTGGACTGGTCATGTTGTGCGGATGCCCGATTATCGTCTTCCAAAGCAACTCCTCTATCCCGAACTTAAAAATGGAATGAGTAATGTTGGTGGTCAGCAAAAGAGGCTCAAAGACTGCCTCTAGGCAAAAAATTTAAAATGTAGTATAAACACCGACAACCGGGAAACACTGGCCTGCGAGCGCTCCAGCTGGAGAACAGCCTTTCCCAAAGGTGTCCTGGGCTTTGAAGACACTCGAACTCAGGACACGAGGGAGAAATGTATAAAGAGGAAGGCACGCTTGGCAAACCCTCACCGGGACAACTCCCACCTGGAAACCAATGTGCCCACTGTGGAAGGACATGGGGATCCAGAATTGGCCTCCACAGTCACTTAGGTACTCATTGTTGAAACTGTGTTTATGAAAGACAATCATACTTGGCTTCCTGCTCCTTTTCCTGTGCTCTTCCCAGCCATACAGAGCAGGCAGGAATTCAACTGGTGCAGTGCTGTCAGCGCTTCACCTCCATGCTGGAAGAAAAGTTGTACCTTGTCGAATTTCTGCACCCATCACATAATCTGCAGTGACCGGTGGCTCAGATTCACTTGTGGGGCTTCTTTCGGGGGGTCATTGTGAGGAGTCACTGGACTAGATGGGACCCCCTTGGGCCAGATCCAGCTGCAGTCAGACTCCTTGCATCTTCTCACTCTGTGTCTGTTCCAGGTTTTATTTTGTATTCAGAGAAGGAGTTTTGTTTTTTCTTCAAATACACTGTGCGTCACTAAACACACACGCCTTTTTTTAGGTGCCTTTAATACTCTGCTTGTAAGGCAGTATAAAAAGTGGCTGCCAAGACCACATAACACTGGTCCTGAAAGACCTACACAGGCTCCCAGGACGTTTCCGAGCACAATTCAAGTTGTTGGTGCTGACCTTGAAAGCCCTAAATGATCCAGAATACCTCAAGGAGCGTCTCCACCCGAGGGCCTTCTGGTGCTTCCCTCAATGCAAGAAGTGAGGTGACAGGGAACCAGACAGAGGGCCTTCTCGGTGGTGGCACCCGCCCTGTGGAACGCCCTCCTACCAGATGTCAAGGAAATAAACAACTGCCTGACTTTTAGAAGACATCAGGGAAGTTTCTAATGTTTGAAGTTTTATTGTGCTTTTAATATTCTGTTGGGAGCCACCCAAAGTGGCTGGGGAAACCCAGCCAGATGGGTGGGGTATAAATATATTACTATTATTATTATTATTATTATTATTATTATTATTATTATTGCAAGCCATCATGAACGCTCCTCATTCAAAAAACCCTTCTGCGGAAGATACAGGAGTTGTCTACAGGAAGATCCTAACAGAATCAGAGAACTGTGGAAGGGACCCTGAGGGTCATTCAGTCCAACCCCTTGCAATCCGATTCCCTACAAAAATGATTATTAGCCCCCAATCCTGGACAGGCAAAGTATCGCTGCTCGAGACAGCACAGGATGCTGCCAGGATCCAGAGGGCACCCTCACCTGCCTCTCACCTGTGGTGGAGTTGTGGCTGGCGGATGCGGCCTCTCGGCTGGTGAGCAGTGGCTCCCTGGAGCTGGCCAGGGGGGTTGTGAGTGGGGCGGTGATTGTCGTGTTGCCCCCCTCCCTGGTGGTGCTGTTGGTGGGCCTTGGAGGAGGCGAGGAGCCCAGGTGAGTCGTGTGGTTGGCAGAGGCGGTCTCTTCTGTGGGTGCTTCTGATGCCGTGGGGCTGATCTCGCTGTGGGGTGCATCGGAACTGGGTGTCCTTAGATGTTCAGAGACGGTCGGGGGGCTTGCTGCTGAAGAGCTGGGAGTGGCCTGTGTGCTGGCTGAGACAACTGCAACGGGAGGGGAGGGGCAGTCAGAAAGGAGCAAACCTCCACGGCTCAAGGAATCATCATCATCATCACTTTTAATTTGTATACCGTCTTTCTGTCTTACTATACCCAAGGCAGTTTGCAAGCTGAAGAAACAAAGAATGGATGTCTTATAACCATCAAATGCAATACAAAAACATGAGAATAAAACATAGCTTTAAAATAAGCAACCTGCATCAAATAAAGTAACATTCAGAAATCGTTAGAATAGTATAAGAATAATAATATCAGCATATAAAAATTAAACAGAAATCCACTCTTAACAATTACAATAAATAATTTCTAAACTACAATCAATAAAACCACTGCAAGCCACAGTGCATAAAATAATACGATACAAATTGAGAAGCAGAGACTGGAGAGTGAATCGTCGCAGTGTACCGTTGGGACCCCAAAGGGTCATCCAGCAGAGCCCCCTGAAATGCTAAAGGTGGCCCGATGGAACCTCCATGGCCCAAGCTAGTCTACCTCTGGTTTTCTGAAGGCTCAGCGGTAGAGCATCTCACCTAGAAGACAAAAGGTCCCATTGTTCAATCCCCAGGGGGATCTCCGGGTAGGCTGGGGGGAGACTCCTGCCTGGGACTCCGGACAGCCACTGCCAGTCTGTGCAGACAGTATGGGGCTAGGTGGACCAATGGCCAGACAGCTTTCAGAATCATGAGGACTAGAATCTTGCTTTATTTTTTCAAAGACGAGATGCAGCTGGACACTCCAACCCAGCCTAAATCTGGCCCTGGGTAGACTGCCTCCCAAACTGGGGGTTCTCAGGCAGCGTGGCAGTGATACGCCTTGAGTACAGTAAGACAGAAAGAAAGGGAAATGAAAATACGCTCTGCCTGGCACGGTGCCCGTGTGGCTCTGACGCCCATGAAGGTGGAACGGGTGCAAATATTGGCCGAGGCTCTCGAGGGCTGCCCGCTACAACCGGCCTCGCCTTTCCCTGCCAGACAAGAGGAGGGCTGTTCCTCCACCTGCACGGCACAAATAATCGACACACCTGGCAGAATCAGATTGTGGCGCTGCCCCACCTTCGTGGGCACAGTCTGTTTGGTTACTTCCCCACATCCTGCTTCTCTGCCAGAGGGACGGGGCAAAGACGGGTAGCGAGGCCGGGAGTTGTGTTTCAGACCGCAACAGAAACGGGATGGGAACCCAATGGGGCAGCCGTTCTCCGTTGTGGGTCCCCAAATGTCACAAACCAGTGGGACGCAGAGGAATGGGGTGGGGGGAACCAGCTGGGGAACCCCCAAGGGCAGTGCTGGATTTATGTAAATTGTTGCTGTTTCTTTGTGTTGAATATATGCTATATGGCAATTGATGGACCTCGTAGGTATCTCAAGCCATTTGCACATGTTGCCCTGCAGCCAGTCCATGCAGAATGTCGGCACCCTATATATAGAAAGGAGCAAACCGGTGATATTTGAGGGAGCAGACGGGGCCCATGACTTACATCAGAGGAGCCTGCACAACACAAAACACGGTTGCTGTCTGCAGGTTTTATTTTATTTGCTTCTTATCTTATATTTCAGAAATGGACATCCAGTTTTGTTTCCCTTTAAAAAATGTTGGGGCCCCCAAGAGAGCGGGGCCCTAAGCTAGAGCTTGTTGAGCTTAGACGTCAATCTGGCACTGCCCATGCTGCCCCACGTCCCAGTCCTTCTGCAGCCCCCCACCAGCCCCCTACCTTGATCTGAGACCACCAGCAGCAGAAGGACCCACACGGCCATGGCAGCCGAACCCGGTTCTCCTGGAGGGGGAAGGCAGGGAACGCAGCTGCTTGAAGGAGTCTCCTCCCGCCTGCGAACAGGACCCAGGCACCTGTCTTGCCACCTCTCCAAGGAGGCGGGCACCTGGGCAGCGGCCAAATCCCGGCTTGTGATGCTTGGCACCTGGAAAGAAGGAAGGAGCGTGGCCTGACAGCTCCCCCTTCTGGACAGGTGAGGGAAAGCAAGCTCAGAACTCACATTTTTCCCCCCTCTGGGCCTCACTCAGAATAAAAATTGGCTCACAACCATACTGAATTTTTAAATATAATGTATTGGCCCGAATATAAGCCACGTCCGAATATAAGCCGCACCTTTAAAATTCAAGGGGGGGGGGAGGAAAAAAGGCAATACTTGAATATTTGTGTGTGTGTGTCATTGAATCTTCCTGCCCCTCTTGCTCTCCTGCCACCCCTTGGAGAACTGCTGCAATACGCCATCACCTGGCTTGTGAAGAATCATCACAGAATTGTAGAATTGGAAGGGGTCCGAGGGTCATCTAGTCCAACCCCAGGAACCTTTCACCCAAGTGGGGCTCCGACCTCAACCAAAGTCAGAAGCTACGGACCGGCGATGTTGGTGGAAAGGCGCCAGGTGGCGCCATCCCTACGGCAGCCATTTCCCTTCCAACGAAAACAACTTTTTAACTCCTGATTTGCTGCTTTTCTTCCCGTTGCTGCCTTTGAAAGGTGTCTGTGCTGCTTTTTGATCTCACGATGGCCGCGTTAAAGCATTTTAATCTGCAGGCAGACAAGGCCTGCCGCACTCCAGAAACCCTGGAGAGCATCTCTCAGCTGGCGTAGACACGGAACTGGGCAAAATGGACCAGCAGTCCGACATTGTGCCTCTGGAAATTGGACATTTTGCTCAGCTGCCTTTGGCATCTGCCTGTCTTGGGAGACAATGGAGTTTGCCTCCAGAGGGGAAGTTAAACCATGGGAGAATCACAGCTCTGGCTGCGAATGCAGAGACCAGGAACTCAGTGTGGCTGCCTCCTGTTTTGTTTTTGCTGCATTAGCAAAAACAGGCCTGTACCCTGGGGTACAGGCCTGGGCAGTGGGTCTGGGGGTCCTGGGCTGCCCAGATGGCAAGACCCCCTTCTCTGCCCCACTGATAGCATCCATAGGAAATCAGAGCAAGATGTTTGGCACCAGCTTGGCTGCAGGAATTGCCGGAAGGAAGCCTTCAAGGAACCATTTGCTCCCGAGCCTTTTCTTCTCCCAAATATATCCCACAAGGCAGGGGAGGTTTAGGGTCAGAGCCTTCCAGGCAGAGGGCCTTCTCGGTGGTGGCACCCTCTCCCATCAGATGTCACGGAAATAAGCAACTAACCCGACCTTTAGAAGACATCTGAAGGCAGCCCTGTTTAAGTTTTTCATGTTTGAAGTTTTATTCTGTTTTTAGTGTTCTGTTGGGAGCCGCCCAGAGTGGCTAGGGAAACCCAGCCAGATGGGCAGGGTATAAATAATAAAATAATAATTATTATTCCTTCTCTAAGATGGTCTCCCTTCCCAGGTGGACGAGCCCCACCTGCCCCCACTTTCCTTTCCAGCATGGGCAGAAACCTTCTTGCCCGTTGGACCCCCTCTTGGTCTCTTCTTCGCCTGCAGGGGAAGCCCCTAAGTCCCTGGGGGTCTCAGCCCCATCGGCTCCCCTCACCTGGTTCAGCTGGCCAGTCAAAGCCATTCCTGGGATTGGGGCCTCTGCCAGCACATCCTGGCAGCTTCATGGAGCCACAGATGGGAGCTGAGTGGAGGGGGGGGACCAAAGGTGGGCAAACTGCCCCAGAAGGAGAATGTGCCCTCCAACAGAGGTGCCCCCCAACACCCCATCCGCTCAGTGGCATAGAGCCCGTGCTTTGCCTGCAGACATCCCAGCAGCAACCCCCTGGCATCTCCAGGTACCCCCAACCCCCAAAGTGTTGTGAGAATTATAAGGTCTAAGATATAAAGGTTCTTAGAACAAAAGCAACAGTGGATCTAGATGCCCGAAACTGAACCATCTCGCTACAAGCCCCCCCCCCCTTGCCGTGTCCCTCGGGTCTTGTTGATTTAGCTCTTCACTTCTGAAGAGTCTGCCCTGGTATTTGTATTTATTTATGTAAGAGGCTCTTGGGCTTTTTCCTAGAAAAAGGAAAAAAAATTGCTCCCAAGTAGGGAGCAATGCTAAGAGGCTAGTGTATTGTTTAAGCCGGGTGGTCAATGAATTTACAGCTGGGGAATTGACAAACTTGCTTGCCTTCTGCCTTTTTCTAATTCCTCTTCTGTCTTCAAGGAGTTTTATACATGCCTTTCCCCCATTATTCAGATAGTGTGTGCGTGTACAAATATATATATACAATCGTACCTCAGTTTTTGAACATAATCCGTTCCGGAAGACTGTTCGAGTTCTGAAATGTTCGAAAACTGAAAACAAGCCGTGTGGCTTGTTTGACTTCCAACGAGAGTTCGAAAACCGAAGCATTTACTTCCAGGTTTACAGTGTTCAAAAACTGATATGCTTGTCAATGGAGAGGTTTGAAAACCGAGGTACCACTGTGTGTGTATGTATGTATATATATATAAATCCTCTGTATACTTACTATTTGAGAGTGACCTCCTTAAATCCAATGGGGTTGATAAGGTCAAGGATTCCCGTTTGAGGCGACCACGGGGCAAACAGAAACCAGGGTTGTCTTTATTCTGTGTTATACTTCCTTCCTCCCTCAACATCAGCTCTGGCTCCTCTTCCTGCAGGAATGTGGCCCCTGACATATTATCCCAGTGGCCTTTGACCAAAAAATAAAAATTATCCCACCCTTGATCTACACCCGTGAGGACTAGAAATCCCATCCCCTCTCCTTTTTAGGATAATCAAATAGATTTTGCATCCTAGAATCAGAGAACCACAGAGCTGGAGGGGACCCCAAGGGGCGTGTACCCAGCCCCACTTGTCTTCTGGTGATGCTATCAGGGTTTCAACCTAATGGGCATGGCTGCCTTTGGTGGGTCTGCTCTGAAAACAACTTATTTGGCTCCAGCTCTCTTGGTTGTGGGTCTTCGCCGCTAGCTGCCCTCCCTGCTCACAGCCCCCTTACCAAGAGAGAAAAAGGGGAAAGTTTTTTGCCCACCCTTCCGCTCCCCCAGCCTCAAATGCACATGAAATATTTCTCTCCTTGCCCCCCAATTCTCTAGCAATCGGACAACACTCCACATCTGGTTCTGCTATTAAGCTGTGGGGAGTCAAGGTAGGCCTGCCTGCGTTACTCAGCTCGGGGAAGTAAACACACATGTAAGCACAGCCCAGTCCTCTCTTGGCCGAGTCCCAGGGCAAAGCAAACCCGTCAGGCAGAACAGGGGGGGCCTCTTCCGACTGCATCCAGCCGCTGGGCCCTCCAGCTAACTGCTAGCACCCCATAATCATAAATTTAAGTTTCCAGTCCACTGTGTTTGGAAGAAAGGGCTGATTTAAAGAGGAGTCTCTTCTGCAGGCTCTGCCCCTGAGCTCCACCAGTTCCCAGCTGCAGTGCTGCTGTGAAAATTATTATTATTATTATTTATTAATAGCATTTCCCCCAAAGATTCTAGTCCTCATGGTCGTGAGGGGAGGATTTAAATAAGCTGTCGCCTTATGCCAAGAGCACTGAGCTCAGCGACTCTCCCGGGGCTTCTGGCATGAAGTGTTTAATTCCCAGCCGTACCTGGAAACGGCAGCAGTTGCAATCCCAAGACATTCTACATGCAAAGCATGTGTCCTATCCCTGTCCTAAGGTCTTCTCGCCAGAATCGAGATTGCGATTCTCGTGGCTCTAAGTGGAGGGGGGGTTTAGGTAGCAGCAAGGAAATTTGGGGTGCAAGCCTGTCCAGTGTGCAGGGGGGTCCTGGGTTGGCCAGACAACTCCCCCTTGACCTCACTGATGGGGCCCAAAGGACAGAGACCACCCGTACCCCAGCCTTTAATGTTCCACTAGTCCACAAAAGCCCCCCTTCTCATACACAAAGCCCCCTTCTTAAATTCCCTGCATCCTATGGGTCTCAGTATGGCTTGAGTTCCACCTTTGAGAGGACGGAAGCTGCCAAGGGGGAAATTGAACAAGCCCAGGAGGAGGCAGATGGGTGAAGTCAACCCTTAAGATTTATACTAGACCAGCAAGTCTAGTATATCACTTGAACTCAGGACGCAAGGGAGAAACGGGCTAAGAGGAAGGCATGCTTGGCAAACCCTCACCGGGATCAACTCCCACCCGGAAACCAATGTCCCCACTGTGGAAGGACGTGTGGATCCAGAACTGGCCTCCCCAGTCACAGACTCACTGCTAAAACAGTGTTCATGGAATGAAATCTTACTCGGCTACGAGGAATCGCCAAAGAAGAAATTAAATCACTCACAAAATCAAAACCTTTCACTATCAGGTTTTGTCCAATGCACTTATTTTAAGGCCATCTGTCTGTCTTTTATTTATTGGTACACAACTATCTCATGTTTCCCCAAAAGAGTTCAAGGTGGCCTATCGTTGCCTTCCTCCCTTCTACCCCTAACAACAACTCTGTGAGGTAGGCTTAGGGAGGGAGAGACAGTGACTCGAGGTCACCCCACCCACCCACAATTTGAACCCTGGTCTCCCAGGTCGTAGTTCAACACTCTAACCACTACACTATGCTACCTATTTGTAACATTTGAGTTCTCAGAAATTGAATTAATGGGTTTCAAAGGGACACAGATTTGGAAATACTCAAATTTGGAGTCCATACTCCCAAACCCTGACCTTTTGTGCTCTAAATGTTCTGAAACGTTTCCAAGTTGTTTTGTTACAATTACTTCGAAACTTTCTTACATGGTTTCAGAATTGTTTGCAATAGAGTTGCTTTAAATAGTTTTGCTTTAAACTTCCTAATGTTTGCCAGGGAAGGCAGGCCAGAAAAACAAGGAGCCACCCTCCGAACCTAAGCTGAATTTGAAGCTGAGACCTACCCCCAACCTAGCCAGATGGGCAGGGTATAGGTAACAAAATAATAATAATAATAATAATAATAATAATAATAATAATAATAATAATAATACTGATCCAGAGCAACTAGACTGCTGGGCTTTTAAGAGGTCCTAAAATCTATCCAACATAACCAACGTCACCCCAAAAACGCACACACTCCCCCCCCCCCGCCGCCCAAGGCTGTGTCAAGGGGTTCAGTGCCCAGCCTGGGCACCAGAGGGCGATGGCACCCCACAATTTTGGGCTCAGGAGCCTCCCCATAAAATTGACTCTGCAAGGCCAGCCTTTGCCAACTGGGCGCCCTCCGGATGTTTGCCTCGCCAGCCGAGGGCCATAAACATCTGGGAGGCTGCTTCTGAAGGGAAGATAAAAGCTCCAAACTCTCCCACGCAATAATACGCCAAACAGACAGTCTCTTTTTTTTCCAAACTCCTGCACAGGATTTTTACTGCACAATGGAATGTGATGATAGATAGAGAGATAGGATACAATGGCAAACCTCCCCCCAAAAAACCGCAAGAAAAGAGGGGCATATGAAACATAAATATGGCGGGAGGAAAGGCCTGGTCTCTGGGGAGGAGGAGGAGGGGGAAATAATGGAGGGCCGAGAGTGGAAGGCAGAGTCACATCTGGGCACGCTGCGTTTGGAGGGGTGGGGAAAGAGGGGCAAAGTCCGGGGGGGGGGTGAGACTGGGTAATGGCAGCTGCGCTGGGTGGGAGCTTCCAAAAGCAGCCCCTCCCCAAAATCCTGCGCCCCTCTCCTCCAGGAAGTTTTTAAAAAACGTCTCAAGTCCTCTGTGCGCGCGCGGCCCCAAAGGAAGTCTTGGAGAGCGGGGGACCCCCCTTCGGCGCCCGCAGCCATCCACCTCTGCATTGTCCGACGTGGGGGGGGGGGGTCCGCGCGGAAGAGGAGGAAGAGGAGCCGGGGTCCGGAGAGGAGAGGCCGCCTCCCCCCCCTCCTCCTCCGGGCTCCTGCGCCCGTCCCGTCTGGCGGCGCGCCCCGTCGAGGCGCTCAGTAGGCCGGCACCTGGTGGGGGGGCTGCTGCTGGGCGGCGGCGGTCTGGGGCAGGAGCTGGCAGCCGCTGTTGACGTGGCTGAGCACCTTCTGCTTGAGCTGGGCCACCTGCTCGCGGAGGAGGTTGGCCGTCGAGGCCAGCTCCGAGTTCTGGCTCTTGAGACTCTTGACCTTCTCCTCCAGGCGCGAGATGCGCTCCAGCTTCCGCCGCCGGCACTTGGAGGCGGCGATGCGGTTGCGCAGCCGCTTGCGCTCGGCCTTGATGCGCTCCTGCGTGTCCATGTCGATGGGCGACAGGGGGGGGCTGTCGCCGAAGCTGGCCACCTCGGGCACCGTCTGGGGCTCGTCCTTCAGCGGCGCGGGCGGCGGCGGAGGGGGCAGGCGCGAGTGCGCCGGGAAGGGGCTCCCGTCCGTCGGGTAGCCCCCGGCCGCGCCGGCGAAGGGGCTGAGGTTGGCGTAGATGGGGGGCTCCTGCGGGCCGTGCTGCTGCGAGGCCGGGGCCAGGCTGGCGGCCGAGGGCAGCTCGCCCCCGACGGGACCCCCGCCGCCGCCGCCGCCCAGCTGGTTCTGGTTGTGCAGGTCCTCCAGCGCCTTCACGAAGCCGGCGGCGAACTCCTGCTCGTCGGGGGCGCCGCCTCCTGCTCCGCCGCCGCCGCCTTTGGGGAAGTGGAACTGGGCGCCGCCGCTGGTCGGCGTGGTCGTCACCAAGCCGTTGGACTGGATGATCAGGCGCTCCAGCTCGGGAGACGCCAGCTTGAGCAGGCCCAGGTCCGGCGAGCTGAGCAGCGCCGCGCCGTCGGGGGCGCCGCTGGGGGGCTGCTGCTGCTGCTGCGGGTGGGGGCCGCCCCCGCCGTGGCTCTTCCCGGCCGCGCCCGGGTCGAGGGCCAGGGAGAGCCCGTCTTTCTTCATCATGCTGGAGCCGTCGGGGAAGGCGCCGCCGGGGCGCGCCGCCGAGGGAGAAAGGGCCGCCGCCGCCGCCGACGAGGCCGCCAAGGCGATCAACACGTCGTCATGGTAGAAAGGAATTTCCATCCTCTTCCTCCTCCTCCTCCTCCTCCTCTCCCCCGCCGGCTGCGGAGGGAGGGAGGCAGGCAGGCAGGCGGCCGGATCGCGCCCGCCTCCCCTTCGACGACGGGCTGGCGCGCAAGCGGCGCTTGGCGCAAGGGATCCTCCGGGGGCTTGGGCAGATCGGGGCTCGGCTCGCCCCCCAGACGCCGCCGGCGACGACCCTCCCCCCGCCCCCTCGCCGCCGCTCCCGACTGCGCCTCGCTCCTCCTCCTCCCCCCGCGCGCCTCTCTCTCTAATGCGCCGGCCAGCGCGCGCGCCCCCTCTATATAGCCTCCGCCGGCCGCTATGAGCTCACCGCCGACGCCTCCCATTGGCTGGAGATGACGTCTGAAGGGGAGGGCTGCTGGGCGCGGGGACACGCCCCCGTCTCCTCCCCCCTCCCTCCCCCGGGCGCGCCCCCGCCCCGTCGCCAGGCGACCCGCGCCGACAACTGCGCACAACAGCGCGCGGCCTCCTGGGCTGATGTCATCGCCGGGCTGGCCGCCGGTTGCGCGCCAAGAGGAAGGGGGCGCAGAGGGGGCAGCGCCGCCCGCGGGCTTGCCTGGGATCCACTTTGCATTGAATCCACTTTGCAATCTAGATTCCACTGAATCCAGTTTGCAAGGGGGCTCCCTGCGCCCATTCTGTCTGTTCCCCAAACTTCTGCGCCACACTTTGGAAATAAAAATCTGCCCGTGCCACACCCGTTCTCAAAATCATTATCATGGATAAGAAATACATTGGGAAAGAAAAAGGAGCAGCTCCTAGCTCTGCTGGATTTAGAATGTAGAGCACAACTGAGTTGTAAAATGGCCATTCGGAAAGTATAAAACAATGCAGTTCATTGGGACATCATTTCCAAAATAAAATTATAAACGAGCCTCTTACATATGTGCCTTAAGTATACAAGCTGAGTGAGAAGTGTGAGCTCCCAGTATCACTTGAAGCTCTCATTTGGAAGATAATAGTAATAATAATAATATTTATTTAGACCCTGCCCATCTGATCTGGCTGGATTTCCCCAGCCACTGTGGGCGGCTCCCAACAGAATATTAAAAACACGATAAAACATCAAACATTAACCCTAAACAGGGCTGCCTTCAGATGTCTTCTAAAAGTCAGATAGTTGTTTATTTCCGTATTTTGCAAATAAAATAGATTTAGATACTATGCTATGCTACACTGTTTAAATGTTTCCCTACCGCCCAACAGCCGGCCTGGACCTGGGGAAAACCTCATCTCAGACTCCCCCAACCCAGCTTCTTCAGAAGCGCCAGGCAGGAAAGTCCGACCCCATCTCAGCCTGCGTATTGGGAGGAAAAGACCGCTTTGCCTGTGGGATAGGAGTCCCTAAGGCGGTTGGATGGCGCCTTCCCTGCCTCCTTCCGGCAACTCCTGGTGGGGCCCAACGTCTTGCTCTGCTTTCCTCTGGACCCCATCAGTGGGACAGAGAAGAGGGTCTTGCCGTCTGAGTAGCTCAGGACCCCCCTCGACTGTCCTCGGGTCCAGTATTGGACCACTTTGACCGGATATCTCCAGCCGATGTGGACAGATTCCTCCAAGCTGGAAAGCCCACCACCTGTCCTCTTGACCCGTGCCCGTCATGGCTGATTAGAGCGTGTCCAGACGAGGTGCGGGGCCCCCTGGGGGATATCATCAATTTGTCCCTTGGCACCGGGATATTCCCAGGGGAACTGAAGGAGGCGGTGGTGCGTCCGCTCTTAAAGAAAACATCATTAGATCCCTCAGATCTATCCAATTACCGCCCGGTCTCGAATCTTCCATTCCTGGGTAAGGTGATTGAGAGAGCGGTTGCTGAACAGCTTGGTAGGTTTCTGGATGAAACATCTGCTCTGGACCCATTCCAGTCCGGCTTCCGCGCTGGTCATGGGACCGAGACGGCTCTGGTCGCCCTAACAGATGATCTCCGCAGGCAGCTGGATCGAGGCGGGTCAGGGCTGCTGATTCTTCTAGATCTGTCAGCAGCCTTTGACATGGTCGATCACGAACTCCTGGACCACCGCCTTGCCGACGTGGGGATCCAGGGCACAGTCCTTCAATGGCTGCGCTCGTTTCTCTCTGGTCGGGGACAGAGGGTGGCGCTTGGGGGGGAATTGTCATCACGCTACTCCTTGGTGTGTGGAGTGCCTCAGGGTGCAATTCTCTCCCCGATGCTTTTTAACATCTTTATGCGCCCCCTCGCCCAGCTTGTCCGGAGTTTTGGGCTGGGTTGCCATCAGTATGCTGATGACACCCAACTCTATCTGTTGATGGATGGCCATCCTGACTCGGCCCCAGACACACTGACCAGATGTCTGGAAGCTGTGGCTGGATGGTTACGTGGGAGCCGGTTGAAGTTAAATCCTTCGAAGACAGAGGTCCTCTGGCTGGGGCGGGACGATATGGGATCGAGGGGGCAACTCCCATCTCTTGCGGGGGTGCAATTAGTGCCAGCACCGGCCGTTAAGAGTTTGGGTGTAATCTTCGATACCTCCCTTTCTATGGAGTCGCAGATTACAGCTATAACAAAGGCGGCATTTTTTCATCTCCGCCAAGCTAAGCAGTTGGCCCCTTATCTCTCTCGTCCTGACCTAGCCACTGTGATCCATGCGACGGTCACCTCCAGACTGGATTATTGTAACTCGCTCTACGTGGGGCTGCCCTTGAGACTGACCCAGAAACTCCAGCGGGTGCAGAATGCCGCGGCGAGACTCCTTATGGGGTCTTCGCTGCGAGACCACATTCATCCGGTATTATACCAGCTGCACTGGCTCCCGGTGGAGTACAGGATCAGGTTTAAGGTGCTGGTTTTAACCTTTAAAGCCCTATACGGCCTAGGACCCTCGTACCTACGGGACCGCCTCGCCTGGTATGCCCCACAGAGAAACCTACGGTCTGCAAATAATAACATCCTCAAGGTCCCAGGCCTCAGAGAGGTTAGGCTGGCCTCAACTAGAGCCAGGGCCTTCTCGGCTGCAGCTCCAAACTGGTGGAATGCTCTGTCAAAAGAGACTAGGGCCCTGCGGGACCTGACATCCTTCCGCAGGGCCTGCAAGACAGAGTTGTTCCGCCAGGCCTTTGGTCAGGGCGCAGCCTGACTCCCTCCTCTGGCAACCTGCACATAATTCTGCTTAATTGGTTGCCATCAATTTGATTTAATTAATTTTTATAATGAAATATTTTTAGATTGTGTGATTATTTGACTGATTATTTGATTGTTGTTAGCCGCCCTGAGCCCGGCTGTGGCTGGGGAGGGCGGGATATAAATAAAATTTATTATTATTATTATTATTATTATTATTACCCAGGCTTGCCCTAATGCAGTAGTTCGACTTCACCCTCGGAAGCGCACTCCATTGTCTCTTGAGACAGATGTGTGCTGACAACAACTATATCTCACCTTTTCCTTCAAGGTACTGTATTTTTCCGTGTATAAAACTATATCCCCCCCCCTAATTTTTTTAAGTTGGTAATTGGCGGCCGTCTTCTACACGGAATGTTGCAATTATTTATTTCTTAATTTGGGGCTCCAAAAATAGGGGTCGTCTTATACATGGTCTTATACACAGAAAAATACAGTATTTATTTATCTGAAATTGCTTTTATACATGCAACGGATGGGCACCGATTGCTTAGGCCCGTGAATGTCAATGTCGCTCCTCTAAGTAGGCTCTGCCCGAGCCACAGCCTTTCGGTATTTACATGTTTCGGTGCACTTTGCAGGGAGCGGAGATGTAAAAAAGAACGAGTGGCCTCCTTAAAATGGTGCAAAAATGAAATAAACGGTAGTGCAGCAGAGAAACAATGGCAGCGAAAGGTCAGGGAAGAGTTGGAGAAAGCCAGTGTCCTTAGAGAAAGCTCAACAGAGGGGTTACTCAGAGCATCAGGATAAGCCCCCCTCCTTGGCGCCTCTCTTTCGCCCCCTCCCCTCCTGGAAGCCTATCAGGGCCTGCAGCAGAGAGGGAGGGGCTCCCCAGGGAGGGGGGAGGGGGCTAACCCAAAGCAGATGTGCAGCGCTTGGCCCCTTTGAGGGGAGGCAGACCCTGCGCAGAGCAGCCTCTCCCGCTGCGAGAAAAGCCTGCCAGCTTTTGCACAGGCAGCTGTCGGAAATCAGAGCTGCCCCTGTTGGGTTTCAGCCTGCTGCTTGCTCCACAAACCCCTGCAGAGGCAGGGGATCAAAGGGAAGTCAGGCTGGGCCTCACTCCGGCATCCTGTGCAGTTCCCATCAGACCCCGGGCGCACGGCCACCTTTTACGCTACAGCTCCCATCACAGAACGGAATCACAGAACTGAAGGGACCTCCAGAGTCCTCTAGTCCAAGCCCCAGCGATGCAAAAATAAAATAAAATCCACGCGCAGTGCTTTCTTTTCTGGGGGCGACGCAGGGGTGCACGTACCCCCCTCAACATTTTGTGAATCTTTGTACTTTTGTCCATTTACTGTTTTTATTGCCTCCCGACTTGAACTATAAAAGGGTGATTTTCTTGAGTCAAAATGAGACATTTTAAACGGAAAAACCCACTGTCCATGTGATTTGAGTCTTCACTCAGCCAGAGAGCTCACCAGGTGCGCTTTGGGCCAGTCCCTGTTTCCAACCAGACTTACATCATAGGAGCCGACACAACACCAAACACGGTTGCTGCAAATAGGTTTTATTTCATTTGTTTTTTATCTTATACTGTATTTTGGAAATGTACATCCAGGTTTTTTTCCTTTTAATTTTTTGGGGCCCCCCAAGAGAGTGGGGCCCTAAGCTAGAGCTTGTTGAGCTTAGACGTCAACCTGGCACTGGCTGCCCCCCTTCTTCATAGAGGGAAAGATTTTTCTACGCTGGAGAAATCACACAGGGAGTCACAGGGCAAAGCTCATTTCAGGGTCAGGAAGCCTGGAAAGGATGTTTTCATTCTTGGTGCCGCTGCAGCAGAAAGGAAGGCGGGAAAGAGAGAAAAGGGGAAATGGGCACATTTTGGGACTGATCCCTCCCCTTTCCTGCCTCTCCTGGCAAAGGGCTTCCTGTTGCCCCCCAGCCTCTGGGGAAATGGGCCCAGCGGGAACCCCCCCCAATTCCCCCCAAATCTGAACCCGAGAAAGTTGCTTACTACTGGCCCAGAGATGGAAAGAAGATAAAGTCCCAGCCAGAGATGAATGGCTGACGAAGATGATGGACTACGCCGAAAGGGCGAAAAGGACCGGGAAAATCAGAAACCAGGAAGGAATAAATGTCACCATTTATTTAAGAGAACACGGTAAACAATTAAAAACTTTGGCAGGATTTGAGTAACGCTTGTAATATCTTAAAAACTTAGGTAAAAATGGACTATTATTTAAAAATAGAGAAATTACGTGATGCAGTAGGAAAACTTGGATTATGGAAACCATGGGGGGGTGGAAGTCTGGGGATTTGGGGAATCCTAAATGCTGATGATTATGATTGATGTTTGAATCGAAGTGTAGAGTGTAAAACTGAATTAAAATCATTTTACCCCCAAAAGGGCATTGGATGTCAATCAGCCCAGCGCTTGACTAAAGCACACCCGCTGCGTCTCTGTCAAGCTCAGGGCACCTAAGAACCTCAGAAGGAACCTGTGCGCCTGGATCAGGCCAAGGGGAGGCCCATCAAACCCAGGATCCTGTCCACACACCAAGCAGAGAAGTCCATCGGCAGCAACTGTCTCCATTCTTGATCCCCAGCAACTGGTGTGTAGATAGACTGCCTCTGATGCTGGAGGAAGAACACGACCATTGCAGCTATTAGCTGCCGGCAGGCTTGTCCTTCCCTACGAATTTAGGCTTGTCCTTCCCTCCAAGCTGACCCGATCCCCCTCCGAAACCTGCCCGGCTAGCAGCCCAGCCCTGCATCTCCTTGGGGGAGCCCCTCACATTCCCCTCTCCTTTCTGGGGAGTCAGAGAGAGATTTTCCTCTTTCCTTTTTTGCCGCATCTTCCCTCCGGCCTGCAACTTGGCAGGGGAGAGGAGCTGGCGGACAGCTCGGGCTGCTGCTGCGTAAGAAAAACAATTTACACCAGGGGGAGAGATTTAAATGGAAAGCAGCGCCAGCAGCAGCGTCGGCCTCTGTGGCGTAGCAGGTTTTTTAAGCAGCTCGGCTTGGGTGCCTGTTAATCTTGGCCTGGTGCGGAGCAGCGCTGAATCACCAGCTTGGCACATAAATATATTTGCATGCTAGCTGGGAGGGAAGGCAGGCCTGCAGGAGCAGCTGGGAGGGGTGTGGGCTGCTAGCTATGAGCCTGCCCCCCCCTTGGCTCCCCATTGAGGTCACCAGGGCCTCTGAGCCAAAAGGCTCTTGCGTGCAGCTCGGGCTTAACCCTTTGCGAGCCAGAGAGAGAAAGCGAACGCACACAGAGCTTCAGATCTCCTGCCTTTTTTTAAAAAAAAAACACCCCCCTCCACCTCTTTCCCCCTTTTCTTCCTAATGCAACCCTAATGTCTCAACAAATGAAACTGATCTGTAGAAAATGCAACATGGAAAAAGAGACATTGCACCAAACAGGCTCTAGCTTCGGGCCCCACTCTCTTGGGGCCCCCAAAAAATGTAAAGGCAAAAAAAACCCTGGATGTACATTTCCAAAATATAAGATAAAAAACAAATAAAATAAAACCTACAGACAGCAACAGTGTTTTGTGTTGTGCAGGCTCCTATTTGTGATGTGCAAATGGCTTTAGATACCTATGAGGTCCATAAAAGACCATCTAGCATATATTGAACACAAAAAAATAGCGTCAATTTGTTGTTGACAAAGGACAGCTGGACATAAAATGGGCCCCATTGCCTTCAGGAGCTGAGGGCCGCATCAAACCTTAATCCGGCCTTGCACATACTTTTGTAAACCAAGAAATCTTTAATAATAAAGGGGGGGATCAACAATAAGAGGCTTTTTTAAAAAAAGGAGGGACCCGGTGGTACCGATTTCCATTTCTTCTTTAAAAAATTAAATGATAAGAATTTATTTAGCAACAAAAACATTGGCAGGATTTTAATCTCTCTTGCAGGGTAATACTACGGACAAGATGGGAAGACATAAAATACAGATGCTTTATTACCCTCACATCAACCCTGTGAGGGAGGCTTGGCTGAGAGGCGGTGACTGGCCCGGGTCTCTCTCCTGGGTCCTCCTTCGGCACGCTAACCACTGCTCCGCACGGGATTTTGCAAGGATTTTGTGCATGTTACCACCCCAGTCTGCAAAAGTTCAGAGGTGCCCTTGGTGTAAGCTCAGAGGCACTCTTGTCAGGGCCATTGCCGCAGGCCAGTCTGCAGGTTGAGTCCCGGCAGGAGGGACATTTCACATTTTCCCTTAAAAAAAATTCAGCAATGCCCGAGGGGCAGGATGGGGAAAGATAAAGAGGCGTGCCTGACATTCCTCCCCCTAACAGTTCTCCTGTGTCTTTGAAAGCGGGGGGGGGGGGGACGGGGACAGGCAGATATTCAAAGGGTGCAGTTCTTGCCTATTCACCATGCCGGAAAAAAGCTTCACCTGGTAGATTTATTCCTTGCTGTTGCTTCACAAATGCCTAAAGTGCATTGCAGCCTGAAGTCGTCCAAGAGGTCTACACAGTATAAAAATAAGGTGAAATGAGTCAACATGATTACTGTATTTTTCTGTGTATAAGACTATATTTCCCCCCAAATTTTTAAAGTTTAAAATTAGGGGTCGTTTTATACATGGAATGTTGCAATTATTTGTTTCTTAATTATGGGCTCAAAAAATGGGGGTTGTCTTATACACAGGAAAAATACAGTATTTATTTTATTTTTTAAGTAGAAAGATCGTTTCTACGTACTTTTACATCCTGACACAGCCAGGCTTCCAAAGACAGAGCTGTACAAAGAGGGTGGCGAGAACCAAGGGGGTGGAATCCAACAGGTGAAGCATTCAGCGGAGGCTTCACCTGTTGAACTTCTGCAAACTTAAAAGAAGAAGAAAGTAGAGGAGATTACAAACTGGAAGGGGGCCCGAGGAGGGAAGGATCCTCCGGCGACTCAACTGGGGAGAGGCGGGAGATGTTCTGTTCTTGCTTCATGATTCCTCATCTTCCCAGTTTAAAGGAGGAAGAAAAATGACAAACCAAAGGGAGGCGGCCGGGCAGGAAGGGGTTAAGGCGGCCGGGCGCGCGTCACGGGCGAGGGGGTGGGGGAGCGCGTCAGCAGTGACGTCAGGGCCCGGGACTGGTGCGGGGGAGGCGCGCAAGGGAAAGTGTCCCTCCCACGCCCACTTAGCATCGCCCCTTCCTCATTGGAAAGACCCAGCTATTTCGGTTTCCAGGTCTGCTTTGGTGCCTCCGCCTTTTGCATTGCGAGACCATCCCAGGCGGGTTCTACTCCCGAGTAAACCCATCCAGCCCCAAGGGCTCACTTAGGCCCCCTGAAATTTGCAGTGGGTCTCCTCCGGAGTAGGGCTTGATTGGAGGCATTAGCAAATTATTACAGATCAGTGCTTTTTTTCCTAAAAAAAAATGTTAAGGGGTCCTCTCATTTAGACTTAAGAAAATCACCATTTTATAGTTCAAATCGGGGGAAAGAAATCCAGTAAACGGACAAAAGATTCACAAAAGGTTTAGGGGTCTGCGTACCCCCAGAAAAAAGGCGTTTTCAATCTTAGCCAATTCTTATAGATTATTATTATTATTGCATTTATATCTCCCTTAATTTCCCCCGGTGAGTTTCCCCCCTCCTCATTTAGTCCCCACAACAACCTTGTGAGGTGGGCAAGATCCCAGCCCAACACGACTCGCCCTGCAGCCCTCAAAAGCCTTTTTCTTTGGGCAGAATATTAAAATAATAGCATTGCTGTCATCGCTTTTCCAGGGGGCGTGTGATGGCCGTGGGCGGGGCACCCATTCAAAACCTTGCCTTTGGGACACTTCAGGCTTGTTTCTTGCGCAGCCCCTCTCTTTCCTCAGGCGGGCAAGCAAAGGGGGCTGGGCTGGACGTCCCTTGGGGGTCCCTTCCAACTCTACAATTCCACGGGGCATGAGCAGAGCGCAAGGGCAGCCCGTTTGCAGCCAAGGAGAAGCAAGGAAGATGCGAAGGAGGGCTGGCGAGGCGGGGGGGGGCAGCTTTTGGCCTCCCCACCCCTTTGCTGTGTTGGGGGGCAGGTCCCTCCCTTCTCAAAAGTGGGGGCCCTGCAGTTGTGCCCCCAAAGTCCTGCCTTTTCACGGCACCTGCCACCCCAGGGGGCTCCTCGCCCCGGCAGGAGCAAAGAGACCCGGCCTGCCCTCTGCCAGCCTCACCCCCTGCCAGCCGGGCAGGAACGCCCCACGGCCGGGCTGGGTGGGGGCGAGAGATTGTATCGCAGTGGGGCTGGCTGGCCGGCCGGTCTGCAGCAGCAGCAGCAGCAGAAACTGGCTTGTATCCCAAGCAGCACACGCCCAGGTTGGAAGGATGGAAAATCCAGGCGCCAGATGGAAAACAGGCCTGTGCCCACCCCAGGGCGAGAGCGGAGGGCAAACCCTCCTTGCGGTTTCACGTGTCACTTGTGAATGCCACCAGGGTAAGAGAAGCTGGCTTGGAAAGGGATTTATTATTATTATTCCCCTTGAGATATCCTGTCTCCTATCCTATAGCCTCTTTCTGAGGCTAGACATCCCCAATCCTTCGACCGTTCCTCATCAGGTTTCCAGACCCTGGAGCATCTCGGTCTCCCTCCTCTGCCCACCTTCCCAACATCCTCCTTAAATTGTGGTACCCAGAATTGGACACAGGACTGACCAAGGAAGCAGCTGGCGCTTCTCCTTGGATGGGGGGAGGAGAAACCTTCATCCCTCGGCTGTTGCTGAACTCCCAGCATGTGTGGAAGCAACACTCAGAGGGTCACAGGCGTCTCCACAGGCCTCCTGTGTTGGGTTCATACACTGGAAAGAATCTGCCTGTTGTGGATCCCTTTTTGGGTTTTGCCAGCAGGCGCCTCGGGCAGCTTTTCCTGGGCTCCCAGGAGTTCTCAATTTGCAGAGAGGACGGGGAAGGGAGGGAACCCCAATCCCAGAAGATGAAGGCGAGGTTTGCTCAAGGCTGTGAGTCTGGGCGGGGCGCCTCGGGTGTTCTCCTCTGGGTCCTCCTCTGCTCCTGAAAACCCCACTCCCTCCGCACAAACCTTGCCCCTTGCAAATCAGACTGGAAAGCCTCCCCCTTGTGGGGCTGGCAGGCCTCCCAGTGAGGGTCTCTTGCAGGGGGTGCCCTCCTGTGGGGCCGAGGCATGAGGAGGGCGGCACGCCCAGCAAAGCCCCAGAGGCCCGGCCACAGCCAAGGAGTCCCAGCTTCTAATTTGGGCTCTTCCCAAAGCCCTGCCCACGTTCCATGGAAGACTCCGCCAACCCCATAATTAGTGGGACGGGACAGGTTTTGCGGCCGGACCGACTGGTTCAGACTTTCCGTGTTGATGAGACGCTCCTTCTTCGGATTCCGAACCATCATATCTACGTAGCTTGGGAACTGAAAGGTGACTTTCTTCCACCACAGGCCCCCAACCCAGAAGAGGTCCTCTCTGTCAGACCCTCCAGGTGTCCCCATTTTCCAGGGACAGTCCTGGACCTACAGAAGCCTTCCCGCTTCCTGATTTGATCCTGTTTTTCCTTAGGACGTCCCTGTTTTCGCTGGAGAAAGGGTGGAGGTATAGGTCAGCAAAGGTGCTGGATGCGACCCCCCTGCCCAAGGCACAGCAAAGTTGAGAAGATCCATAACTGGGGGAACCCAATTTTGGCCTCACCCAGGGCACACCGTATTATGAAAGATGACCCAAGTCCGCCTGTCCCCCGTTAGCAATGTGTTTTGGGAAAGCTCTCTGTGCATGCTCAGAGGCATGTGCCTTCTCTGTCGCACACTGCATGCAGCCAAAGGGGACAAACAGCTGTGCTTTAGAAATGATTGAAGCAAGGGCAAGTCTCACACACAGAACAACTCGAGGCTCCTCGCAGAGACCCTGGCCAGGGTTGGGTGGCCACTGCAATGGCAGCATTGTCCCTCAGCTCTGATTCCCAGCGCCCTCAAACTACAGTTCCCAGGGTGCGTGGTCTGTGTGTGTGTGTGTGTGTGTGTGTGTGTCTGGTTCTGCTCAATTTGGTCGCAGCCCCTGAAAAAGCCTTCAGCTGGCTGCCTCCCCACCCAGGGGAGCCTCTCCCCCTTTGGGGTCCCCTCACCTGGCCTGGATCTGGCCCCCTCTTCTGGGGTTGCCCCCCCATCTCTTTCCCAGCGGAGGAGGCTGCAAAATTAAAAGCAGCCTTCCAGGGCTTTCTAATCCATCCCAGGCCTCTCTCTGCCTTGGCGCTGTCCCAGGATGGGGGGAGCGAGGGAGAGCAGCCCTTCCTGGCTGGGGACGCAGCCAGAGCCAGCCTTGGCCCAACCCTGATGGAGACGGCAGAGGCACCTGGCAATTCAAGAAGGGGGGGCACACGCAGTTCAGGCGCTCCCTCTCCACTCCCCCCCCAGGTGCCCTTGGAAACAGGGAAGGGGTCCTAGGCAACCGCAGGTTGTGACGCTGTGGCTTCACGCAGGTTTTGCGCAGGGATGGAGGCCTCTGCGAATCTCATTTTTAAAAGTACATTGGAGAGGAACAAAACAGAACGAAAGCTGTCAAGGAAGGAAAAGCTTAGTACAGATTTGTTTTTTGGGGGGAAGGTGAGGGTCAGGAGATGTCTTACACTTAAGGATGTTGAGTCGGACTCTCCTCACTTGCAACTTGAAGCCACGGGTTCGAGTTCTGCCCTCCAAGGCAGGAGAAAACCGACTCATGCGCTTAGAAAGTTGACGTCTTCCATGTGGCAGGCCTTGAGATGTCTCCCCTATCTCCTCTCAGTCTCCTCTTTTCTGGGGTAAACAACTCCAGCTCCTTCAAACATTCCTCATCAGGTTTCCAGACCCTTGACCCTCTCGGTCTCCCTCCTCTGCCCACCTTCCAGCTTGTCAACATCCTTCTTAAATTTGGATGCCCAGAACTGGACACAGGATTCCAGGTGGGGTCTGCCCAACAAGGGAGTAGGACTTCCCTTGATCTGGACCCCAGATGTTTAGTGTCCTGTGGATGCAGCGAAGAATAACATTGCCTTTTTTTTACTGCTGCATCCCACTATTGACTCGTGTTCAGCCTGTGGTCCACTAAGACCCCTATATCCTTTTCACATGTCCTGCTAGTGAGCCAGGAATCTCCCACCCTATATTTGCACATCTAAGGGCAGAACCTGACACTTGTCCCTATGGAAATCCAGTTTGTTAGCTTCAGCCCGGTTCTCCAATCTGTTAAAGTCATTTCAAATCCCAGTTCTGTCTTCTGCGGCATTAGCTACCCCTCCCAGTTGGGTGTCGTCTGCAAATTATACTTGACCCCACCCAGGAACAGCTGTGGGGCAGGAGTCTCTAACAAATGGACAGATCTGTGGTTCTAGCCCTGACCACTGAGCCTGCTGGCTCTTGTGAGGGTTCAAGTCCACACCTGCAAAGCTACGAGGGAAGAGGAGCTGCCGCTTCTCTGTTTACCCCTGAACATGTCTCTCTCTCTCCACCCCCCACTATTTGGCCGCCACCATTTTTAATTTTATTTTTTATTCCCCCCCCCCAAATCAGGGGGGGGAATCGGGACTCCTTCCCTGCACCCCAGCCCTGATTCTTCCAGGGGGCCTCAGAAGCCGTTGACCGTGACATCTCAGGGGGAAAGGAAACCTTAATAAAAACAATATATAAAGGAGAGGCAACGGTGGGGGGAGCAGAGAAGAGATTATTTTTATCCGCTGAGCAAAGGCCTGGAAGCATTTCTTCTGCTCCGCTTGGGGCGCAGCTATTCCAGAGTCGAGTGGCAGGGGCTGCCGTGACTCACGGCTCTGGAAGAGGAGAAGCGCGTCTCCCAGAGGGAGGGGGAGACCTTTGGCTCCCATGGGTGTGGAAACACCTGCTCCCTCCCCACGGAAAAGGCCGTCTTGCCTGCTCACAAGGTGCTGCGGGGAGAGAGGCAGAGGGCTGGCCTGCCCTCCAGCTTGCAACCAGGAAAGACGCGAGATCAAAGGAAAACGGCTCAGGAGGGAAGAGGAAATGCTCAAGCTCCTCACGTTCCAGGCCTATGTAGTTCAGTATTGTCCACACTGACTGGCAGCAGAGGCTCTCCAGGGTTTCAGGCAGGGTATGGGACCCCTTGCATGCACAGCAGATTCTCTGTATTGGCTGCCGCAAGGGAGGAAAGATGCCCTGCCTGGGGGCTTCGCTGGCCGCTGTGGGGCCACGATGATGGCCTGGATGAGCCAGCTGCCCCAGGGCTCTTTGGATAAGGATAATAATCATTTCTTATTTATACCCTGCTCATCTGGCTGGGTTTCTCCAGCCACTCGGGGTGGTTCCCAACAGAATACTACTACTGGTAATAATAGAGCAATAAAACATCAAACATTAAAAGCTTCCCTCAACAGGGCTGCCTTCAGATGCCTTCTAAAAGTCAGGTAGTTGTTTATTTCCTTGGCATCTGATGGGAGAGGGTGCCACCACCGAGAAGGCCCTCTGCCTGGTTCCCTGTAACCTCACTTCTTGCAGGCAGGGAACTGCCAGAAGGCCCTCAGGAGAGGGACCCCGGTGTCCAGGCTGAATGATGGGAGTGGAGATGCTCCTTCAGGGATACTGGGCTGTTTGGGGCTTTCAAGGTCAGCACTGACCCTTTGAATTGTGCTCAGAAACATCCTGGGATGTCCTTATCCATTTAAGAAATCTTTCAAAAACAAGCTTTGCCTGGGAATCCAAGCACCACACCCGCCTCTGGTTCCGGCCGGCTTCCAGAACCACATTTCGCAAAGGGCAAAGTGTTCCGGGGGCAGGAGCTGCCTGTGGGTGGAGGGGGCCGAGACAGGCCACTTCCACTAGCAGACTGACCGCTCCCTGAGCCAGCCAGCTCATGCCAGGCACTGCCATGATACGGACTTCTTGCAGAACCGTGAAACAGCAAAACAAGATTTGCAAGTTGTGTTTTGAGAACCGAAGGGGAACGGGAGCTCTCTTGGGCCCCTCCGGCAGAAACGCAGACACCAAACAGCCGATTCCAAGTTTATTCTGCCCGTAAACTTAAAACTGGGTTACAAAGCACATTTTTTTATTAAAAAAAGGAGAAGAAAAGGAAAGAATGGCTGCAGCTCGTTTGTTCTGGCTCTGACCAACCCCTGGTGATATCATGGAGGCGGCCGACACAGCCTCCCGAGAGATTCTCAGAAGGGTCACACAAACGGGATGCTTTAGCTCCAAGGCTGAGGCAACAAATTCCACCTGGGAGGGAAATGGGTGTGTGGAGAATTTGGAAGCAAAGATTAGCCTGACTCCCTCCAGATGTTGCTGGATTGGAGTTCCCATCAGCATCCCAGAATATCGGCCGTGCGGATGGGAGTCGGAGTCCGGTAACATCCTGGGGGATGAATGGACGCAGATCACTTCCTGCTCGTCAAACATCCCTGGGAAATACCTGGGGGGCAATGGGCTGGGGGGGGGGAGGCTGAACGAGAGAGACAGGAGCAGAGGGAGGCTGGGAGACTAAACTCCGGCTGAAGAGGTATGTTCCCACAGGTGTGATGGGAGCCCAGGTGGAAGCAGAATTCCCTTGCTTGGCGATGCCTTTTCATCCAACCCCGCTCCCCAAAAACTGAACCCGGAGCTGAAGTTGCCTTCGACAAGTCCCATTTCCTAATAAAAAGAAAGCTACATCGTTTAATCCTGACGCTCTGAGCGGAAAGCCTCGCTCGTCCTCTCCGTTTCTGTCGTTCCAAAGGCTGGCAAGGCGTTTCTCTTGCCAAAACGATTCCAAAAAACAAAAAGGGGAAGAGGCGAAGTCGAATCGCCCCTCCAAAAGGTTACCTGCATTCTCAAATTAAGAGCTAAACTGTGTGTATGCGCTCGGGGGAGACGCTTTAAACACTCATTTCTAATAACTGGAACTTAAAAGCAAAAAGAGACAAAAACTTGAGGCCGGTGGCTTGCGTCTCCCCCGAGGTGCGTGGAAACAGAGGGACCTAAGAGTTTCTTTTGTGGGTGAAGAGGGACGGCAGACCAGCCTTCCTGGCCTGGCACTTGAGTCCGGGGCGACATTTCGGCTCCTCACTGCTTGGCTGCCTGACGCCCGGGCTTCTTCTCCTGCTGTCCTCCTCGGCCGCTGCCTGGGATCCCCCCTCGTCCACGGCCGCCAAACACACCTGGGGGGGGGGAGAGAAGAAAAGAGGAAGGGGCTGAGCTCAGGGGAACCCCTTTGCCACTCACCCAGCCACTCTGGGTGGCTCCCAACCGAATATTAAAAACACAATACAGCATTAAACCTTAAAAACTTTCCAAGACAGGGCTGCCTTCAGGTGTCTGCCACGGGGCCCAGATTAAATCGACCGGCAGGCCGGATTGGCCCCCGATATGGAATTTGGACAAGACTGTGGCGTCTTTATTCTCTTGGGAGGGATTCAAGGTGTCTTACCAGGAAAATATTAGAAGGCATTTCAATCGGAATAGGCCAGATTGAATTGTGTATTTTCTGAAGAAACTCACACGAGTTTGCAACGAGTTTTCTGCTGCGTAAGAAGGGGGACGCACTCTGCTAAGTGGGGAAACTTGCTAGCAGGAGTTAGGAAGGATGTTAATAAACAACATATCAAGGCCAGGAGCCCCCTGAAGTGGGAGATTCCCCTGCAGCCCCCCGAGCTCCGCAGAGGGGCTCACCCCGGCCGGTGCCGCCGACTCCTCGCCCCTTCTGCTGCTGCTTCTGCTGCATCCCGCCGCGGCCTCTCCCCTTGGACACCACCTCCTCCTTGACCATGTCGATGATCTCGTCCGGGATGCGAAGGTACTTGATGGTGCTGCCGCGGATGTAGCACTCCGGCATCCGCCAAAACTTGTCTCCGTCCTGCCCAAGAGAAAAGGAAGAACGGGTGAAACCAGGACCAAAACAGATTAAAAAAGAAGACGACTCAAGACAGAAATAGAATGAAAAGAGCCAGTTCAATAATACAGTGGTATCTTGGTTCCCAAACGCCTTGGTTCTCAAACTCCAAAAACATGGAAGTGTTCTGGTTTTCAAGCGATTTTGGGAAGCCAAATGTCCAATGCGGCTATTGTTTCTGCACCAATCAGAAGCCGCGCCTTGGTTTCCGAACTTTTCGGAAGTCACACACACTTCCAAAATGGATTAAGTTTGGTGATTTGTTTTTACTCTTTATTTTGTCTATTTGTTTTTGAGGTGTTTTCAGTTCATTTGTTTTTGTGACCGTGCGGAACCCAGTTCAGCTACTGATTGATTGATTGATTGACTGTGGAAATGGATAAAAGCCCTTCATCCAAACAATGACTGTCATGAGTGCAGGTAAGAAAGAAAAATAATTTTAATTTTTATCATCTACAATACTGTCCTATTTATTTTATAGTACAATGCACTGATTATTGCTTTCACTTTATGGATCAATCATCACGTTAAATTGTTATTTTAGGGGTTGTTTTTTAAAGTCTGGAACAGATTAATGCGTTTTGCATTACTTTCTATGGGAAAGAAGCCGCCTTGGTTTTGGAACGCTTTGGAACGGACTTCCGGAACGGATTAAGTCTGAGAACCAAGGGAGCAATGTACTGCTCTCTCTCCCTATCTTTCCTCATTTGAACGTTTTCCTGCCCAACTGGAGGCAATCTCAGGCAGGCTGCCTCCAGCCCCTTTGTTTTGGAAGCTTCGTGCTTCTTGTTGCAAAACCGGCTGACACAAACGCTGTCTTTTTACAGCTTAAGGGGAAACCCCATTTCTAATCCTGCCCCCAATGTGGTTTCTGCCAACCTGCTTAGCTCTGCACTAACATTTACCTCCCTCTCTTCCGGAGGAGAAGTTTTGTGCAAAAATGGCTCCTCCCCTGCTGAGCTGAAAAATAAAAGGAGATTTCCCCCACCCGCTTGCAACTGAAGTCTCGCCAACGCCAGAGCCCGGCCCGCCCATCTCCGAGAAGGTTGGGCTGGAAGGCAGCGCCACCTAATGGACAGCGGGCAAACAGCACCCCACCAAAAGGCAGAAAAGGGATGCTGGTTTGCAGGGCAGTGTGGCGCAGGGGTTAGAGAGGGGTTCCCAAATTTGTGAGAGCGCTCCCTGGGATGGCGGGATTGTGCTAAGAGGCCCCTAATGGGCTGGCGCCAAAGGTTTGGATGACCCTCAGACTGGGTTTTTTCTGCTTTTAACTTACTTGATTGAACTTTAAAAAATAACAACACAAAATGAAAATTATCCATAACATCCATTGCCTGCTCTCAAACTTCTGCACCACACTTTTGGAATAAAAATCTGCTCGTGCCACAGTCATTCTCAAAATCATTATTATGGATAAGAAATACATTGGAAAACAAAAGGATCAGCTCCTAGCTCTGCTTGATTTACAATGTAGAACACAACTGCAGTATAAAATGGCCATTCGGAAAGTATTAAGCAATGCAGTGCATCAGTCCCAAAATAAAATTAGAAACGAGCCTCTTACATGTGTACCTTAAGTAGGTAGACAAGCACAGGGAGACGTGTGAGCTTGCAGTATCACTTGAAGATAACAGTAATAATAATATAAATAGTAATAACGCTTACCCTGGACGTGCAGATGACTTCGCGCAGGTTGATGTTCATCCAGTTATCACAGCTGACCAGGTGACCATTGTAAGTCTCCCCATTCTTCAGCTCCACCAGCTGGAAAGAGAAGGCGGGAGAGTAGATGAGGGAACTGGGCACCCAGAGCACCAGGATATTGGGGAGGAGGGATGGGGGAAACACCTGGGGCCCTCCAGGTGTCGGACAACAACCCCCTCCGCATTCCAAAAACACCTCTCTGATCTAAAGAGGCAGTTCCCTCCCTCTCTCACACAGCCCTGGAGGCCTTTGGGGCAACATCTGACATCCCCACAGCCCTTGCTTTGCCCTCCCAAAGCCCAGGACAGTGGGACCTTGGCTCCCAAATGCCTGAAAACCCGGAAGTGTTCTGGTTCCTCAACGTTTTCCAGAAGCGGAACATCTGATGTCAACGATTTTTTCCGAGGCGCCTGCGCCAATCAGAACCCGTGCCTTGGTTTCCGAACGGTTTCCGAAAACAAAAATGCAAAATAAAGAGCAAAAACAAAAGTGCCAAACTTAATCCGTTCCGGAAGTCCGTTTGACTTCCGAAATATTCAAAAACCAAGGCGCAGCTTCTGATTGGTGCAGGTGTCCTGGAAACGAGAGCTGACAGCCGCATCGGATGTTCGGCTTCCAAATTTTTATCGAAAACTGGAAAACTTACTTCTGGGTTTTTGGAGTTTGAGAACCAAGGTCCCGCTGTATACCCCACCTTTTCCTCCCAGGAGTTCAAGGCAGCACTCATAGGTCTCCCCCCTTACAAGGCAGGCTAGTCCAAGAGGGGAGATTGGAAAGCTGGTTTCCCAGGTTTCAGTTCAACACTCTAACCGCTACACATCGCTGGCTCTGGTTTGGTTCCAGATTAGTCTCTTCCCCCCGAAAGCCAGTTTTCTGTATGCAGGGATTTTAAAATGAATAAAATGGGAGGTGCATCCAGCCAGTCTGAAATTGTACAGCTCAGCAGCGCGTCCGCCTCCTCCTCTGCAGTTTGACGGAAGGCTAGACGCGCCCCGGACTCACCATGGGGTGGTTCTGCGCCGTCTTCAGCAAGGAGAGCGGAAGCTGCAAGAGGGGGGCAAATTGGGCAGGTTGAGAAACACACCTGGCAGGTAAAGGAGTCTTCACAGCCGAGCCGACCTTAATCGTTGCCCTGCTTTTCAGAACCTAAGCAGAGCCCTGCTGGATCCAGCCAAAGGCTCCTGCCCTCACACTGCCCACCCAGAAACCCCATAGGGAAGCCCCCCAGCAGGACTTGAGCCGCCACTCCCCCCACTCGAACCACCCCGAGACCTCCGGGTATAGGGCAGTATACAAATTCAATAAATAAGAAGAATTGTGATTCCCAGCTGAACATAACCCTCAGCTTACTGGGCATCAGGGGGCGCAGCAGCCCCCATTTCCTTACCTTGGAGGGAGGGAAATAAGCCCCACTTCCACTGCCTTCCTCTAGCAATCTTACCCCAGTAAAATCCACTGAACTCAATGGGGCCGACTGCTGAATGAATATCTGGAAGATGTGGGGAGCGAACCACTTTGACTGTACCCAAGGGGGAGGCACACAAACCCCCCCTCCATTGCTTCACACTAATGCTGCAATCTGGTATGTCACTGCGCTCAGGGGGTCTCATCCCTAAAGGAACCGGCTTACCTGGGAGGCGGGGAGGAGCGAACCCCCTTTGCTTGACCCAAGCCCCCTCCCCATGTGAAACCCCCACCTCCTGGTTTGACAGCCCCCCAGGCACCCACGTCGCCCCCTCCCAGGACACTCCATTGAGCTGAATGGGTCCTGCCCCTGAGCGACTCAGCTTACCGGGGGCGGGGGCAGCGGGAGGGAGCCCCCATTGCCTTACCTGGGGTGGGTGGAGAGAGGCTGCTCCATTGCCTTCCTCTAGCCCCCCAGGCACCCACGTCGCCCCCTCCCAGGACACTCCCTTGAGCTGAGTGGGTCCTGCCCCTGAGTGACTCAGCTTCCCGGGGGCGGGGGAGCAGGAGGGAGCCCCCATTGCCTTATCTGGGGTGGGTGGAGAGAGGCTGCTCCATTGCCTTCCTCTAGCCCCCCAGGCACCCACGTCGCCCCCTCCCAGGACACTCCATTGAGCTGAGTGGGTCCTGCCCCATAGCCAATCCCCGTGTGAGCCCCCCCTGGTTTGACCTGGGGCGGAGAAGCCCCTCCCCGCGGGCTTACTCCCGAGTAGACCCTCCCCCTTTGCCCAGCCTCACCATCTTCCTTCCCGCTCACGTTGCTGCTGCTTCTGCTGCTGCTCCGCCGCCCCAGCAACGTCGACTTCCGCTTCCGGCTTCCGCCCGCCGAAGGCTTCGGCCTCAGCGCCCGTCCAATGGGGAGCCTCCTGAGCGGCGGCCGTAAAGCGACGGCGGGAGCGGGGGCGCGACAGTGTCGCAAAGAGGCCGGGTCCGCTTTACCCAGCAGGCCCCGCGGCGGAGAAAGGAGCGCCTTGCCCACAATGCAGCGCGGCGGCTGCTTCCGCCTCTGGCCAAGAGGAGGAAATATTAAATAAAGATGGGCCTCATTGCATTTTGCGGGGCGGTCTTTCTTTCATCAAAAAACAACTAAAATAAAAAATAATAAGCAATTTTTTCCCTGAGCTCCTACTTGGCATGAGCTCAGCTCATTTTCTTTTCTAAATACTTTTAAACTAAAACCACAATTTCACTTTTTAGTGTGTTGCAAAATGAAAAAAAAAATGCACTAACTGTATCATTGTGTTTGTGATTTTCATAGTGGTTTGGCTTTTTTGCAAGCGGCTTCCCATTGTTTTCTGCAGAAAAAGCAGGAAAATCATCATTTTTAATTTCTGTCTTACACTACTCAAGGCGGTTTACAAGCTGAAGAAACCAAAAATGCACATCTTATAACCATCAAATGCAATACAAAAATGTGATAAAACACCTTTAAAATAGGCAGCCTACATCAAAAAAGTAACATTCATCAATTAGAATAGTATAAAATAATAATATCAACATATAAAAGTGAAGCAGAAATCCACTCAACAGTGACAATAATATCTAAAGTATAATCAATCAAACAACGGCAAGTACATAAAACAATACAATACACACTGAGAAGTCGAGGGTGGGGCAAGGCAGGGGGAAGGAGGCCTTGCCTGATGGAGTCTCACAAATCACAATCACAATAGTTTATTGAATGTACGTATTTTTCGCTCTATAACACGCATCTGACCATAACACGCACATAGTTTTTAGAGGAGGAAAACAAGAAAAAAAATATTCTAAATGAAACAGTGGATGTATGATTTTTGTGGTTCATGCTGTGGCCACAGACATGTGATCTGACGGTGAGTTTGGGGTAGCCCAATGCAAAAATCCTGAGGATCCATGTGGATCCGTGCTTTGCAACGTTTTTGCACCACTGCGACCCCATGCAACAGTGGGTGCGTCATTTTTTTGGTGCAGGCTGTAGCCATGCACATGCTATGTGATCTGATGGTGAATTTGGGGTGACCCAGTGCAAAAATCCTGAGGATCCATGTGGATCCGTGCTTTGTAACCACATTTTAAGTGGGGAGGGAAGGAAAAGCACTCAAGGGACAAGGAGCACGCGTGGGGTGGGTGGAGGATGCTGCTAATAATGCAGAAGAGGGGTATAAGGGGAGAAGGCTCCTCTCCTCTCCCGCTTTGCTCCTTTAAAGAGGCAGGCTCTCTGTCCCTCTCTCCTCCCCACTCAGTGGCTCTTCTCCCGCTTTGCTGTTTCAAAGCGAGCCACGGAGGAGGGAAGGAAGGGGAACCATGGATCCTCTGCTCACGACTGCAGCAGATCCCCCCGCCATCCGTAGGCATTCGCTCCATAACATGCACAGACATTTCCCCTTACTTTCTAGGAGGAAAAAAGTGAGTGTTATGGTGCAAAAAAATACGGTATCTCCCCCTCCTGTTTCAGTAGCAATCAGTGGCTGGCAGGGCGACCTTGGCTTGAATTCAAGGAAGCCAGCGCTCAGACTAGACGGAGCGATAGCCATCGGCCTTGAGAAGCAAGCAGGCGAGGGAGAGAGGAAAAGGACAAGGCTGACTCATGCTGTAAACAAAAAAATGCCCTTTTCCCTTAATGGGGTACCCAAGAGCCCATATAGAGTCCTTACATGGGTTCCCTCTTGGTAGGAGAGAATAACAGAGGCCAAGCAGAGAATATTGAGAAGCAAAGCAGCTAGTGAGCCTGATCTTTATTGATCTGTTGCAACAGGGGGCTCCCCTCACCTGCAGGAGAGAGGAGGGACCCAGAAAAATGGTGTGCAAGGCCTTATAAAGACTTTTGAAATTGCCACCCTGTAGATCAAGACCACCCCCCCCCCCGAAAAATCATACCTACATCACATAAAAGGCAGTCTTAAAACAGAAAATTGCATGTTGTTTTTCTCTTGTCCTTGTTTATCTCCTGTCTGGCAGGTTACTTGACTGGATTGCCTGGGGATCCTGGCCAGTCTTTTGTAATGATCAATACTTATTTCCTGGGCCAGGTCACAGGCTCACACCCTATTCATATCTTAAATGTGCCCTTAAGACAGGATTTGTGAGGGAAGAGACAATGGGGAGGTTTCCCACTTTGACCTTGCAGAGAAAACATTGGCTCAGTTTAGGAATCAAAATGGTTGCAGGTGCTGATCTATGTACATGCTTGGTTGGTACACTTATGAACATTACCATATATCTAAGACCATAAAATTCCTCTCACACTCACGCCGATTTAATGGCACCCAGAAAGGAAGCCCCCTTTTGCCGTGGGGCCTGTCACCTGCTGCCTGTCCTCTGCCAAACTGACTCCGCTGCCCTTTCGACTTAAGCGGCTCAGATAGTGGGCAAAGATCTGCTGCCCTTGTGGTTGAATTATAATATTGACTGGATGAGAACTCTGGCAGCTCCCCTCAGCGGAAGGATGGAAATAATTCTGGATTGGCGTTCTTGTATATTGGCAGAGGTACCAGCCATAGCTGTCAAGCGTCCCTTATTTGGCGGGACAGCCCCTTATTCCAGGGCCATGTCCCGCTGCTGTCCCTTATTGATGATGTCCCTTAAATAAGCTCCTGAAGGTAATGGGGCCCTTTCTAGATCCAGCTGTCCTTTGTCAACAACAAATTGTTGCTGGTTTTTTTCTGTTGAATATATGCTATATGGTAATTTATGGACCTAATTGGTATCTCAAGCCATTTGCACGCAACAAAATATGTATTTTATAAAAGTAATTGTTGATCCCTTATTTTGGCTGCTGATCCCTAATTTTCGAGGCTGCTGGTCCCTTATTTTCAAATCTGTAAGTTGACAGTGATGGACGCAAGGGAGAGGGAGACAGGAAAAGGGAAGAGTGACACACAAACGCACACGCCCTCAGACGTAAATAGTGATGGGTTCTGGGTAGGGAAAGGGCTGTAAGGGAGGATAGAGGTAGGAAAAGGGTAGAGGGGTCTCAGAGGTAGGAAAGGGGTAGAGCTCTGTGGCCCCTCTGCCCCCTTTCTACCTCTGTGGCCCCTCTACCCCTTTCCTGCCTCTGAGGCCCCTCTACCCTTTTCTACATCTGAGACGCCTCTACACTTTTCATAGTTCTGTGGCCCCTATACCCCTGAGGCCCCTCTACCCTTTTCTACCTCTGAGGCCCCTCTACCCTTTTCATAGTTCTGTGGCCCCTCTACCCCTTTCCTGCCTCTGAGGCCCCTCTACCCTTTTCATAGCTATGTAGCCCCTCTACCCTTTTCTACCTCTGTGGCCCCTCTACACTTTTCATGGCTCTGTGGCCCCTCTACCCCATTTTACCTCTGAGGCCCCTCTACCCTTTTCATAGCTATGTGGCCCCTCTACCCTTTTCTACCTCTGTGGCCCCTCTACACTTTTCATAGCTCTGTGGGCCCCTCTACCCCTAAAGCCCCTCTACCCTTTTCCTAGCTCTGTGGCCACCTCTACCCCTATTCTACCTCTGAGACCCCTCTACATTTTTCCTAGCTCTGTGGGCCCCTCTACCCCTATTCTACCTCTGAGACCCCTCTACACTTTTCATAGCTCTATGGCCCCTCTACCCCTATTCTACCTCTGAGACCCCTCTACCCTTTTCCTAGCTCTATGGCCCTCTACCCCTATTCTACCTCTCAGACCCCTCTACCCTTTTCATAGCTCTAACGGGTAGAGGGGCCATAGAGATAGGAAAAGTGTAGAGGGGGTCTCAGAGGTAGGAATGGGTTAGAGGGGCCATAGAGCTAGGAAAAGCGTAGAGGGGTCTCAGAGGTAGAATAGGGGTAGAGGTGGCCACAGAGCTAGGAAACGTTTAGAGGGGTCTCAGAGGCAGGAACGGGGTAGAGGGGCCACAGAGCTAGGAAAAGGGTAGAGGGGTCTCAGAGGCAGGAACGGGGTTAGAGGGGCCACAGAGCTAGGAAAAGCGTAGAGGGGTCTCAGAGGCAGGAACGGGGTTAGAGGGGCCACAGAGCTAGGAAAAGGGTAGAGGGGTCTCAGAGGCAGGAACGGGGTTAGAGGGGCCACAGAGCTATGAAAAGGGTAGAGGGGTCTCAGAGGCAGGAACGGGGTAGAGGGGTCTCAGAGGCAGGAACGGGGTTAGAGGGGCCACAGAGCTATGAAAAGGGTAGAGGGGTCTCAGAGGCAGGAACGGGGTTAGAGGGGCCACAGAGCTATGAAAAGGGTAGAGGGGTCTCAGAGGCAGGAACGGGGTTAGAGGGGCCACAGAGCTAGGAAAAGCGTAGAGGGGTCTCAGAGGCAGGAACGGGGTTAGAGGGGCCACAGAGCTAGGAAAAGGGTAGAGGGGTCTCAGAGGCAGGAACGGGGTTAGAGGGGCCACAGAGCTATGAAAAGGGTAGAGGGGTCTCAGAGGCAGGAACGGGGTAGAGGGGTCTCAGAGGCAGGAACGGGGTTAGAGGGGCCACAGAGCTATGAAAAGGGTAGAGGGGTCTCAGAGGCAGGAACGGGGTTAGAGGGGCCACAGAGCTATGAAAAGGGTAGAGGGGTCTCAGAGGCAGGAACGGGGTAGAGGGGCCACAGAGCTAGGAAAAGTTTAGAGGGGTCTCAGAGGCAGGAACGGGGTAGAGGGGCCACAGAGCTATGAAAAGGGTAGAGGGGTCTCAGAGGTAGGAAAGGGGCAGAGGGGCCACAGAGCTAGGAAAAGGCTAGAGGGGTCTCAGAGGCCGGAACGGGGCTAGAGGGGCCACAGAGCTATGAAAAGATCATGACAATAAGGAAAGATGTTTGGGAGTTGCTGGGAGGCGCTCTTGCCCTCCGCTCTCCATGGTGAAGCCGGAAAGAGGAAGCTGGAGGGGAGAGCATCGAGAGGGGCGCTGGGGCGCCGCTCTAGGCTCCTCCTGGGGGCGGTCACGTGCGGTGGGCGGGGCCTGGCCCGGAGGGGCGGGGCGCGCTGGCTGGCTGGCGGCTCAGTCGCCTCGAGTTGGCCGGGCAGGAGGGAGGGAGGCCGGCCGGGCAGGAGCCATGGAGAAGCCGCGGCGGCTGGTGGTGGTGACGGGTAAGGGCGGCGGGCGGCGGAGGAGGGGGCGGGTTCGGTGTTTTATGGGGGGGGGCAGAATTCCTGAGGGTGGGGGGAAGCATTTAAGGGCCGAACTTTGTCCCCCCTCGAAATGTGCCCCCCCACCTCCCGCGACCCCCGCCTCTGGTTCCCCCCGCCTTTGGTTCCCCCCTTCCAAATAAACGAAAGTTCTGACTTGTCACTAACTTGCAATTTGTTTCTCTTCCTCCCCTCCACTTTTTTTATTAAAAAAATCCACTCTTGCCTCCTTTAATTAATGCTCAATAATTGGCCCCTCCCTCTTTAGATTCTGCCTCTCTTTTTCCTGTTTTTTTTTAACTTCGCTGTTCTCAAAATTCTAAATAAATAAATAAATGCTGTGATTTCCCGTTATGTGATTGAAGAAGCAACAGTTTAATTAATGCTAATTAATTGGCCCCTCCCTCTTTAGATCCTTCCTCTCTTTCCTGTTTTTTAAAACTTAACTCTTCTCAAAATTAATAATAAATAAACGCTGCGATTTCCCGTTATGTGACTGCAGAAGCAACACTCAGCCCCACCCAACAGAGCCCTCTAGGATTAAACTCTTCCTTTTTTTCCATCCCCCTTTCTTTCTTCTGCTTCTCCAGCCCTTTTAACTCCCCTCCCCTGAATCATCTCCCTGAAATAATCTCTCCTTCCCTCTTACTCATTTTCTTTTGACCCTTCCCCTGAATGCCTTCTCTCCTTCCAGCCTTTCCAAAGCTCCTCCTCCTTAACCCCCCCCCCAATAACTATATTTATCATCACCTAATTCGAATTGTTACCTACTGAAATTTTAAACCAGATCTTCTGGGAAAGTGGCGTGAAGGGTGGCTTGGGGAAGGTTCCTAGTTGTGCTTTTGTGAAAATAATCCCTGGGCAATTGAGGGCGATTGTGTGAGAATTGTGTTGCATATGTGGTTGAGCAAAGCTCTTTTCGTTGTGTGTTATTGAGGGGGGGGTGTCCGCTTGGCTAACATTCATAAATTATTGTTTTTATTAACAATAAAGGCGCAGTGTTACTGACACCATTTTAAGGTGGCATATAAACAGTCAGGTTTTTCTGTTTGTGTGATGGAAAAAAATCAGATTCCCGTTGTCATGCTCTGTGTTTCAAGGCTAGCTTAACTTGCCCTGGGAAAGTCCCATGGAAATTGGCTCAGGGTCTGCTGTTGTGTCTCTTGTCTGAGATGGGGGGGGGGCTGGGTTCTTCGCCAACTCCCCCCCTCTCCGCTTTCTGGGGGCGGACTCCTTTTTCCCTGCAGCTGCAGCTGGAGACCTTGGAATCAAATGCAAACTCCGACAAGTGGTTAGATGCACAGCCTCCTCTTAATTTCCCAGATTCTCCCCCCCCCCAAAAAAAAAACCAGCTCTGAAATCACGCCTAGGGGGAGACGGGTTGGGGGTGGGGAAGCCAGCAGAGTTGACTTGCAAGAAAGGAGTCCAAAAATGTTGCTCCCGGGAGTTTTCCTGCAGTGGGTTATTCGAAACAGCAGAGTTGTGTCTGAGAGAGAGGAGGGGCCGGAGAAGGCTGGGGGGGAATGAGGCACAAAAGGGGGTGGGATCTGGGGGGGGGGAGCAGAGAGATGGGAACAGCCTCTGGACTGGGGGATGGGGCTCAGAGGAGTGACGCAATTCTTCCCACCTGCGCTTCCCCGTCATGGGAGTCAGAGCAGCACCCTCTGGAGCAGCTGGGGTGGCCTGAATTCGAACCCAAGACGCCCCCACTTGGCTCCTGGCAGCGAAAGAGGTGCTGGTCTTTGGAGCCCCATTGCTGAGATCTCCAGCCCAGCATGTGAAGCTGTTCTTGCACACCTGTGGAGCACGACTGCCTTGCAGACGTGTTGAAAGTAAAACTGGATTTATTTTTTTTTTTTTTTATTGCAGAGGAGACCTTCCTTTTCTTGCCGCAAGAGGAGAGCACTGAGTGCCACAGGCGTCATGTCCACAAGTGCGCTCGCTCTCTCGCTCTCTCTGTCAAGATAATCTGGCATTTGGGAGCAGCTGGCTTCCCGCTAATTAGCCAAGGAGGCCTCTGGTGAGCCCAAACACCCAGAAGGACTCTGAAACACTCTATTGAATTCTTATCTGATGGCAGGCCTCTCTCCTTGGTTGTGGAAGGAAGAATGGAACACAAAAGGAGTCCTCTGTCTGGGGGGGGGGAGGGGGAGGGAGGCCGTCTTCCCTACACACACACACACACACACACACACACACACACACACTCTGCAGCTATGTAGCAGGCCGGCACCTGTAGGATTACGAAGCTGAAATTGTGCTCTCAGAAATATGCCTGTTATTATTTACAGACTTCCTTGTTTTTTTAATGAAAAAGGGAGAGGAAAGGTTGACGATGCTTTTCTTGGAACAAATAGATCCGGTTTTTAGGTTCCCTGATCGTCTGTAGGATGACCTTTGGGTGACCGGACTTGGAAAATGTTGGTTAAAGTTGGCTGTCTTTCTCCCTCGTTCTGGGTCAAAAATGGCGGGCAGGCAGGCAGATTGGAGCCATGTAACTTCCTGCAGGTCCCTTTTTATGAGTCTGAGGCTGCGTTGGAACTGCCAATATGAATTGCCTTCCTTGTGTCTTAAAAGTTTCTGAAGAAGCAGTGCATGCACACGAAAGCTTATACACAGAACAAAATAGTTGGTCTCTAAGGTGCTACTGGACAATTATTATACTTTATTTATTTCGACTGTGTCAGACCAACACGGCTACCTATCTGAATCTAGGATTTTTTATTTAATTGGGAGATCTCACTCCAGGAAACTGGCACTCACCTTCATAGCCAGCATCCCTTTGTCCTAAGGGTGCCCAGACCCCAATTTAATGCTTTCTGTAAATGGGTACAGTGGTCTCCCCTAAACTCAAGATCTTTGCGGGGGGTTTGGTAAATTCTGGCACTTATGGGCACCCACAAAGGAGGCATGCATGTCAACAGAAGCTTACTGCCCTATCTGTGCGGTTTTACCAGCCTTGCAAATAGCAGCTTGCCTATGGTGAGTAGAAACAGTCCTCCAGACGATCAGGTACCAATACTTTGTGCTTGTAATAAAAAATTATTGTCATGTCAGCAAGCTCCTCCAGTACAGTAAGGAAAAATCTGACCTGGGCGACTTAACCATTAGCTGGGGTGCAGAATCCAAGACGTTCTCATTCAGTAATTACAATTATGGGTTGCTAGTTAACTAAAGTTACTCATTACTGAGCCAAAGGGGCATTCTTAGCAGAATGCTGGTGTAACCTTTGCGTCTTGGGCCAATTCTTACGTAACGCAGCTTTGTCAAAGGAAATGTTTACTAAGTAAAAAAATCTGGTCGGGAGGAAAGAGCGCTGGACTTCAGACCCCATTGACTTGAGCTCAGATTCCATCGGGGGGTAAGAGGTTCGCTGAGAAAGCCGGTTTCTGCCTGCCTGTCCTACCTTAGAGGGTTCTTGTGAAGCCACAGTGCAGGTGTGTGTTTGCATTCTTGTGCGTGGATTTGATTGGCAACTGGTACACTCATGCCTGGGCTGGCAGAGCTTGACCACAGCAGTTGCCGACTTCCGTGTTCGATGACTGCAGTGCAGTCTCTGTGAGGGTTTGATCCAGAATCTGCAGTTAGTGCAGAATGCTGCAGCATAGTTGCTGACAGGTGCCTGTTTGCAGGAACACCTCCGCATGGGTGTTAATTTTAATACTGCATCTAAAAGTCCATCGCCGCTTAGGACCAGCTTGTTGCCTTGATCTCTTTGATCTGCTGAGTTGGCAAAGACTTGCTTTTGCAACTCATCATCATCACTTTTAATTTGTATGCCGTCTTTCTATCTTGCAATACTCAAGATGGTTTACAAGCTGAAGAAACACAGAATGTACACCGGGGGTCAGCAAACCTTTTCAGCAGGGGGCCAGTCCACTGTCCCTCAAACCTTGTGGGGGGCCGGACTTTTTTTTTTTGGGGGGGTGAACAAATTCCTATGCTCCACAAATAACCCAGAGATGCATTTTAAATAAAAGGACACATTCTACTCATGTAAAAACACGCTGATTCCTGGACCCTCCGCAGGCCGGATTGAGAAGGTGATTGGGCCAGATCCGGCCCCCGATGCCTTATAACAATCTAATGCAATACAAAAAAGTGAGAATAAAACATAACTTTAAAATAAGCAACCTACATCAAGAAAGTAACATTCAGCAATCATTAGAATTGTATAGAATCATAATATCGGCATAGAAAAAGTAAACATGAATTCACTCTTAACAATTACAATAAACAATTTCTAAACTACAATCAATAAAACAATGGCAAGCCACGGTGCATAAAATAATACAATACAAATTGAGAAGCAGAGACTGGAGGGTGGGCAAGCAGGGGGAAGAAGGCCTTGCCTGATGAAGTCTCTCCCCTCTTGTAAGAAGTGAATCCCTTGGTGTGGCAGGACCCACACTTTGACTCAGAGAATCATAGAGCTGAGCTGGAAAGGGATCCCCTGCAGTCCAGGAATAGGCAGCTGTCCCAGACGGGGACCAAACCTGCAGCCTGGGCGTCATCAGCAGCTGACCAGAACTCCCTGCTTAAAACTGTTCTTGTTTTGGCAAAGACACTCCAGAGCACGTAGAAGTTGCATTTTCTCTCTCTTTCAGGACAAAGGTGCTTCTGCTGGTACAAATATCAGTGTTTGTGTCCCCATCACTTGCACGAGGGAGGGGGGAATGGAAATCTCTCTGAATCAGTTTTGAGGGGGTATTTTTGTTTTGTTTTTTTGGGGGGGGGCTGGGGAGGTGGCAGGAAATGTATTCCCAAAGTGGTGTGTCCCAGGAGAATATCGAGGTCAACAGTATCAAAAACAATCCAGTGGAACTTACTTCAGAGTAGACCTGCATAGGATGGAGAATTTTAGTGTGGTTTAGTGGTTAGGGTGTCGCACTAGGGCTCAGGAGACCAGGGTTCAAATACCCCCATCCCTGGGTCCCCTTGGACCAGTCGCTGTCTTCTCTCTCAGTCTAGTCCTCCCTCCAAGGACTGGGGAGAACTCTGCTCACTGCCTTGAACTCCTTGGAGGATGAAGTTATGGGTGAGAGATGGGGGGGGGCAGCGCATGGTTGGGGGAGACAAGCTGTGGCTCTGCCCATGTTGCTGGACTCCACATTCCAGCAGCCATCACGGCTTGGCGGTCAGGATGGGGGGAGTTGGAGCCGTCAAAGATTTGGAGCCCCCAGATCCAGGCTGCCAGCCGTGCTGGAATGTAGCCAGTGTGGTCTTGGACCTGGGGGAGACCCGAGTTCAAATCCCCACCCAGCTGTGAGGTGGCCAGGTACTCGGCCAAGCCTCCCTGGCAGGGTTGTTCTGAGGATGGCAATGGGACAGGGTGGTGGGAGGGGGGAGTCCGCCTTGCTTGGGGACGCTCAGACCAGCCAGCGAGCCCAGAGCCACGTTGGTGAAACCTCTGCTTGTGTCGTTCCAGGGTTTGGCCCGTTCGGGGAGCATTCGGTCAATGCCAGCTGGATCGCGGTTCAGGTAAATGGCGCGAGTTCTCAAGGTCTTTGTCCCGTGGAAAGTCATGCAAAATGGATTAATCCATTCCAGACTTTTATAAACAACTCCCAAAACAAGAATTTAACATGAATTTTACTATCCAACGAGACCATTGATCCGTAAAATGAAAGTAATAAACAATGTACTGCAGTCACACAATCAGCCAACCAGGACCTGAACTGGGTTCTGCACAGTCGCAAAAACAAAACAAAAAGAGCTGCAAAAACAATAAATAGCAAAAACAGACAGACCTCAGCGTAACACTCAAAACAGAAGTGTGGCACTCAAATTGGAAGCGTATAACACTCAAAACGAAGCACATTTGGCTTCTGCACCGAGTCCGACCCCTGGGCCACGTAGCAACTGAGATTCTCAGCGAGGCAAATTGCGAAATTGCGACTGGAAGCCTGGCTCCGAATTTATGGCACAGCTGATCTGCTGAACGGGAAGTTGGTGCCCCCCCCCCTCCACTCCATCCCAGTCCCCTCCCCTTCCGAATGCTTTCAAATTAAACTCTGAGCCCGTAATCAATTGCAGCCGACTAATGGACAGCCAGCCAGATGTCTGGGCCATGACTGTGTTCACATCTCTCTCTCCCTCCCCCCCCATTCCGCCCCCTCCCCTCCTTCAAAACCAGCTTCTTGTATTTGGCAATGCCCCGGGCTGCAGGTGAGACGGATCCTGGCTCTCGGCCTCTGGTGCAGAATGCCTGGGGAAAGGTGTTTTGACACCTGAACTTTGCCTCCAACAATAAGGGGTGGGAGATCACACTTGGCCAACCAAGAAAAGAAGATATGGTGTTGGGGGGCGTTGTTCTTAATCAAGCCTTTGCCATACTTGACATGCACCCTAGAATTATTCTTTAATGGAATACATCTTGACTTTAGTTTAGAAACATAGAATTGGAGAGGGCCATCTAGTTAAATGCCCCCCAGCCTTGCAGGAATCCACCTTTTGCCCAGTGTGGGGCTCGAACCCATGCCCCCCAGATCAAGAGCCGCCTGCTCTTCCCCACCTGAGTTGCGCCAGCCCAAGGCCTGCCTTCTTAAGGTGATTCAGGCCCTCTGCCTGGTTCCCTGTTCTCGCAGTGAAGGACCCACCAGAAGGCCCTTGGGAGAGGGACCCCGGTGTCCGGGGTGGAGACGCTCCTTCAGGTCTACTGGGCCAGCTAAACAGGCGGATTGGCATTTGAGAGCGTGAGCTTGCAAAAGTGGCTCCGCTGAACCCCAGGAAATGGTCTCCAGTGGGAGTGAGTTCCACAGTTCAACTGTGCACAAAGGAGGACTTTCTTTTCTCTGCTCAGTGCCGTGACTTCTGGTGTTAGTTGAGGTGTTAGCCCATGTTCTCCCGTAGTCTGCTTTTTAAAATACAGAGCTCAATTTTATCAGCCTAGTTTCTTTGCACTTGGGGAAACTCAGACAAGTTTTATATTTCAGTAGCGGACACCAATCCTAATGTAGCCAAGTTCCTTCCTGTGTCCTTCAAAACGAGGACATGTTTGTTAAAAGGAAAGATAAGGAGTCTGTATTTTGAAACTCCTTTTTTATTGTGGATTTGGTTACATGCTTATGTTAAAAGTCACCGTCTGTGTGCATGCAAAGAGCGAGGGTGTCCCCTCTGCTGTGGTAGCCTTAATAACTCCATAGTATATCTGAAGTCTATATCGGAGAGAAATTTGGTTCAGCTCCTATTTAAAGGCGCCCCTTCCTCGTTCCTGCTCCCCAGGTGAACTCGGATGCAGCCATCCTTCGAAAGCTGCGCTTCTCAAACATTTTGCAACACGGTTCTTCCCCCCTGTGTTAAGGGGAAGGAAAAAGTTGCATGCTTTGGTATTGTTTACCGTGAAACATGTGTGTTTGGAGACAAGAGCGTTAAAAAATGAGCAACATTAGGGAAAATTGATTTGGGAAAAGGGTGCAGACAAACATGTTACTGTACTTTTCCGTATGAGACTAGGGTTTTTTTACTCTAAAATAATTTTAAAAAACAGGGGTCGTCTTATACATAGGGGGCCATCTTCCCCCATTTTCATAAATTTGAGTCCCCAAAAATATACACGGAAAAACATGGTAATTTGGAGGAATCGGCAGTAAAATGTTGATGAATTTTTGGAAGGGCTGTTCGCGGTTAATTTTTTAAGCCTGGGAAAATGAGAAACAGAAATGGAACGCCCCCCTCAATCCCTAAATGTTTATGGCCCCTTCACGGAGAAAAATCCCTGGCTGGTTTCATCTTGAGTCTCCAGCACCATCTCAGCCGAAAGTTTTCCCCTGCGCTGTTTTCTTTTGCCTCTTCCCCCGTCCCAGCCTGGAGGGGCCCCTGCAAAAAGAGAGGCAGCCCACCCCAGGCGGCTTTTGAACACGTGCAAAGTGGACCTTTGTGTCTGCCTCAGACAGGACTTCATGGAGCTGACTGGACACAAAGACCTGTGTCTGAGTTTCTGAGTTCCAGACGGTGTGATCTGCATTTTAATAGACACAAAAATCAATTAAACAATCTTTGTAAATCCTCCCCCAGCTCTCGGGGGGGGGGGAGCACGCTAAGCAGGTTCCTGCTTTAATAAGTCTTGGGCGTCCTGCATCCGAAAGCTTTTGAAGGAAAAGAGAACTGGGGGGGGGAGAAAGACCCCCCCTCCAATTCCTTTTCTCCTGTTTAAGGGATTTATATTTTGTCTTCCCCTCCAGGGTTGAATGTGTGTCTCTCACCCCCCCCCAACCCAGCCTAGAACTGTCCCAACTCGAAAGTGCTCAATGGATCTTGGGGAGATCTGCAAAGCCCCCCCTGCCCTGCCTTGACAGTATTATGATTATTATATATAACATTTCTATTGCATTTCCGTTTTTTAATATTAAAACACAGTCTTATTGTTCACCCTACTTTTTGCTCATATGAGCTTATGGACTTCCCGCCTCCTGGCTTTCAAAACTCATCTTTATATCATAGCAATTGCACACCCTCCGTTTTCCCTTTTTTCCATTTCTGCTGCTCTCAATTTTAAATAAGTGTAAAAAGGCGTCAATCTTGAACATTGCAAGACTTCTTACAACCCTGCCAGCGCTGACGGAATTATTAGAAAGCGCCCAGAGCCTGCTCGCTCCTCCAGGCTCTTTTACCCCATTGAAGGGGGATTTTTGCATCTTTGCAGAGCGAAGGCGCACAGCTCGCCGTTTGCAAAATTCCCAAAGGCTTTCACTTTCCCAAGCCGAATCTGCTCTTTTTTGCAGGGACACGCCGGGCCGTTTCTTTTTCTTTTATTTAAAAAGTTGGCCTGTGGTCCAGCAGGTTGCCGGGGGCCCAGGTGTATCCTGCGGACTGTGAAGTTGTTGGGGGGCTCCCGCTCCCCCCATTTTCCAAATCCCTCGGAGGAGGGAGGTCAGAGCAGCGAGTCTCCCCATCCCTCCGAGACAATCACTGTCAGGACGTCTAGACAGACCAGATAAGGATATTAGATTGGCACAAAGCGGCCCATTGTGGAGAGGTCAGGGAATCGGTCACACACGTGGTTTCCCCCTTTCTGCATTTGTCAGGTACGCCCAAGGCAGCGGGGAAGAATGTTTGGTGGCGGGGAATGTGGCCTCTTTCTCTCTCCCCCCCCTTTTAATAATCCACGCGTGGTTTTAAAAAATAAAATAGAAATGCGAAATAAAATACAAGTGTTGTCCCTTCCAGATTTTGAAGAAAAAAACAACAGCAAGCCAAACCCAGTATATCTTTCAGCAAGGAGTTAGTAAAGTACACAGGAGAGGAAGCCAAGTGTTCAAAACCTCAAGGAGAGAGACAGAGAAAGGGGGGGGGAAGGGGGTTGTGGGTTCTTGCTTGAACTCTAAGCACCCCAGATGCGCTGGTGTTTAAAACAGAGACCCCCCCCCCAAAGATCCAGTTTATTTAATTTCACGAAATTCATTTCCCGCTTGTAAAACGCACACCAAAGCGGTTCATGAAAATGCTGAAATGATATAATTATCCCTTAGTAAAGCTTTCCAAAAAAGTTATCTGAGGCTAGGAACAGATCAAACGTCCCACCAGCTTTCTGAGCATCTGGGAAGACTTGTCTAAACAGAAATCTGTTCCGTAATCCTGTCCTCTCCATGGCCGACCACAATCTCCAACGGGAAGTTTGCAAGCAGGATTTTGCAGAAGAGCACGTCCCTCTCCCGTGGTTCCCAGCACCTGGGATTCTGCAGCCTTGCTGCCTCCATGGGAGCATTGGGGCCGTCGGTGACCCCCTCCTCCTCCATGGACTGGGCTGGCCCTCTCTCAGAGCCAAATAGCTTGGTGGCCGTCCTGCCTCCTGCAGCAGGGAGTTCCATAGTTTAACTGCTGCACAAATAAGTCCTTTGCCTTTTGTTGTTGTTGTTTAGTGCTTTAGTCCTGTCCGACTTGCCTGCCCTGAATTTTCTGGTGTTCGGCTTCAAGTCCCAGCCTCCAAATGTGTTTGGGAGAGGACTGTGTTGATCTTCAGGCAGGGGAGGGCATTCTTGAGGTGGCCCCCTCCCCAATTCATCTCTCCACTTGGCACTTGGGACCCTCTTTAAGCCGTGCCCCTTCTTCCCAATAGTGAGTCCTCGGCAAACAAGCCCTGTCCCTCTTGTGAGTTTGTCTTTCTCTCTGCTTAAAAATCTCCCCCCCCCCCCACACGTTGTTCTCCTTTCCAGGAGCTGGAGAAGTTGGGCCTCGGAGACGACGTCGACCTCCACGTCAGCGAAATCCCGGTGGAATACCAGGCTGTGGAGCGGCTCATCCCTGCCTTGTGGAAGAAGCACAGCCCGCATGTGAGTGAGTGAATGGCCGGGGGGCGGGGGGGGGGGCGACGACACAACAGCTGGGTGCCCACAGGAAGCTGCCTTACATCGAGTCATCATCATCATCATCATCATTTATTATTTATACCCCAGGCCACTCTGGGCGGCTTCCAACAAGAGATTAAAAACACATTAAAACATTGAAAACTTCCCTAAACAGGGAATCTGCCTTCAGATGTCTTCTAAATGTCAGGTAGTTGTTTATCTCCCTGACATCTGAAGGGAGGGCGTTCACAGGGTGGGAGCCACTACCGAGAAGGTCCTCTGCCTGTTTCCCTGTAACCTTGCTTCTCGCAGGGAGGGAACCGCCAGAAGGCCCTCAGGGGATGGACCCAGGTGTCCGGGTATACTGGGCGGAGGCCATTTAGGGCTTTCAAAGTCAGCACCAACCCTTTGAATTGTGCCAATGTAGGTCTTTCAGGACCGGTGTTCTATGGTCTCCACTCCCAGTCACCAGTCCGGCTGCCGCATTCTGGATTAGTTGCAGTTTCCGGGTCACCTTCCAAGGGAGCCCCACATAGAGCGCATGGCAGTAGTCCAAGCGGGAGACAGACTATTGTGCCCACACTGGCTGGCAGCAGTGACTCTCCTGGGGTCCTGACAGGACATCTCTCCAAACCCTTCCGGAAGGTGTTGGAACCATTTCCCGTTTTCATGAAGTGTCCTGGGTGCTTAAGCCGAGATTCCAGCATTGCAGGGGGTTGCTGGGCTCTACAATTCCGTAATTCATAACACAGCACCCATTTAAATAAGAATATAGGACGCTGTCTACTTAAGCGGGGTCATACCTTTGGTCCATCTAGCTCAGACCTGTCAGCAGTTCTCTTTCATAATACAATAAGGTAAAAGAAAGTAATCTAAATAAAAACCCAAAGCGAGAAAGAGAGAGAGAGAGAGGGAGGGAGGGAAAACACCAAAGGGAAGGAAAACCAAAAATAAAGAGAGAAGAAAAATAAAAAGGACACCCAGTTTTCTGCCTGCCAGTTACGTAAAAGAAAACATTTGCTCTATGAAAGCCACCCCCTTTTCCTGGCAGCAGTTCTCCAGGGGTTTCCGGAGGTGGCGGGGAGGGAGGGATATTCCACGCCCGACCCGGAGAGGCGGGCGGTGGGCACAAGGCAGCTCCTCTTCCCCTTGCAGCTGGTGGTGCACGTGGGCCTGTCGGGCATGGCCACCACGGTGACGCTGGAAAAGTGCGGCCACAACATCGGCTACCGCGGCCTGGACAACTGCCGCTTCTGCCCGGGCTCCCAGTGTTGCGTCGAGGGGGGCCCTGAGTGCATCGACTCCGCCATCGACATGGAGGCCGTCTGCAAGAGGGTCTCCACCCTGGGGCTGGACGTCGCCGTGACGATATCGAAGGATGCCGGCAGGTAGGCGGGGCAGAATCCCGGCTGGCGACAGAAGGAAGCCCCCCCAGCTCAGTGGTAAGGCTGAGCCCCACACCCTGGAGAGCCTCTGCCCCTCAGTGCAGGCGGTACAGAACTAGGCGGAGGAAAGGGTCTGAACCCTTCAAAAGCAGGTCTCTCTGTTCCTCTGTTGCGGCAGGGAGTTCCGCAGTTGAACAATTAAAATCAGTTTAGCAAAGGCTAGAGCAGATCAGGACCTCAATGTCTCACGGAGCGCCTCTCCCCATGCGAACGGATGATGACCCTGCGTTTGTCATCCAGGGACGCAGGTGGCGCTGGGGTCTCAACCACGGAGCCTCTTGGGCTTGCTGATTGGAAGGTCAGCAGTTCAAATCCCCGCAACGGGGTGAGCTGCCATTGCTCAGTCCCTGCTCCTGCCAGCCTAGCAGTTCAAAAGCATGCCAGTGCAAGTAAATAAATAGGTACCACAGCGGTGGGAAGGTAAATGGCGTTTCCGTGCACTCTGGTTTCCGCCCCGGTGTCCCATTGCGCCAGAAGCGGTTTACTCCTGCTGGCCACATGACCCGGAAAGCCGTCTGTGGACAAAGGCCGGCTCCCTCAGCCTGAAAGAGAGACGAGTGCCGCAACCCCATAGCTGCCTTGGACTGGACTTAACCGCCCAGGGGTCCTTGACCTTACCTTACCCATGCCCCCCACTCCCCGAGAGGTCCAGAGGGCGGCAACACGAGAACAGGGCCTTTTCTGCAGTGGCTCCCCGTCTGTGGGATGCTCTCCCCAGCTCACCTGGTGCCATCATTGCATGTCCTTGGGCAAAACCAGTCCTCTTTACCCCTGAAATAATCTATTGCCTATTAAAGCTGGGGGGTGGGGAAACGGGACTATTATTATGATTACTTTATTATGCTTTTGGTTGTGTTTTTACTACCATGAGTTCTTAATGCTGGCTCTCTGAATAGAGGGCAGTACACTGCAAACCTGGACAACTGTGTTCCGGTTTGTGAACTTTTTTTGGAAGCTGAACGTGCTCCGCTTTGAGTGCCACACGTCCGTTTTGAGACTGCAGTACATTGTTCATTGCTTTCATTTAAAGGATCAATGGTTTCGCTAGATAGTAAAATTCATGTTAAATGGCTATTTTAGGGGTTGTTTTTAAAAGTCTGGAACGGATTAATCCGTTTTGCATGTCTTCCTATGGGAAAGCGCACCTTGGTTTTGGAACGGACTTCTGGGACGGATTAAGTTTGAGAACCAAGGGACCACTGTAAATCAAATTAATGCTAGCGAAGCGAGAAGGCCGTCCCTGCAGAGAGCCACCTTCTGCCGTTCGGCTCCGAGTTCTAATCCCCGGCTGCTTCTCCTCCTTGCAGGTACCTCTGCGACTTCACCTACTACACCTCGCTGTACCACAGCCACGGCCGCTCGGCCTTCATCCACGTTCCCCCGCTGGGGAGGCCCTACAGCGCCGAGCAGCTGGGGCGAGCTCTGCAGGCCATCATCGCGGCGATGCTCAGCGACTTGAAACACTCAGACAGCAACATCAATTGCCACAACGAGCACTGAGGCACGAGCCCCGCGTCCCGCCTGCTCCCTCGCTGTTGCACTTCTGGAAAAGAAACTTTTCTCACAGTACCTTGGGGGCGGGGGGGCGGGTTTTCCTTCCTGATTTTGAGCCGCAGGGCCCTCTCTGTGTCCGGTGATCAACGATAACTCCCCAAGAAACGATTTTGCACCCTCTTTCAATTCTCCAGGTCCCCCCTTTCCAGACACAACTGGAGCAGTTTTTATTTTTGGATTGCCGCGGAGGAGTCAAAGGGTTTTTTTTAAATTGTGTGTCTAGGATTTCGGAAGGGGGGGGGCGGCTTATGCCTCCTGCAATATCCAAGAATCCAAGCCCCAATTTGTATGAAATTTTTTGCCTCCTGTCTTGACTTGGGTTTTTCAAAAAGGGTGCATACAAAAACGTTGTAGCTTAAAGCAGAGGGCAGCAGAACGTACTCCTGCCCGCGGGAATTTTCTAACCCCTCGTCAAGGGGGTCAGAGCTTTCCACTCTGCCAGCCCCCCAAACACCTCTGATGCCCTCTTTAGGGCAGGAAAGGGGGTGGGGTGGAAAGAGGCCTCCTTTGCTCTGACCTAGTTTTTTTTGGGGGGGGTTGTTGGAGCAGATGACTCTTGGGGTCCCCTCCCATTATTATTATTTTTAAAGAACGAACGGACCTCTGCATTACTGCCTTTTTCAAACCTGGCAACTATATACCTCTGGATCCGAAGCGCACACCTTCTCTTCGGCTGGGTCTTGCTCCAGGAACTGGGGGCTGCCTTCTCCCCCCCCCCACGCCCCCCTGAGCCCTCTTTTCCAGTGCCTCGAAAGCTAGATGCTGCTCAGACCCCCCCCCCAAACACCACTTTGTACCTTAGAATCTCAGCGTGGTACTAGATCCCTTTTCTGAACTTTTTTTGCTGTGTCCTGGGAGGGGCCTCTGGAGTAAAACTGGAATGGCGCCGCCTCCTTGATGACACTTCCTAAGAAGATTTTTTTTTGGGGGGACGACAATGAAGATGGAGGGGGAGACACCCCTGAGACTCGCCCAGACTCCTTTTCTTGCCTGGCAGAGCAGTTTCTCTGTGGTTGGAGCAGAAGATCCAACGGCCCCTGTCTGGAAAACATTCTGGATTCTGGCAAAGGAGAGCTGCCCTTACAAGTATTGCAGGAAAAAAATTGTATTTTTCCTCTTTTGAACATGGCAGGATGAGGGCGCCACGCTCAACAGAGAGCTCAAAGAGTCTCGTTTTCAAAACCAGCGTGCCAACTTCGCTCTAAAAAAGTCACGGGGCGTTGCAGACTTAAAAGGAGACGAACCCGAGTGTTTAAAAATCCCGAATGGAGTTGGGTGTCAGACTCTCCTGTCAAAATAGAGCTAAATGACTAATGTCTTGGCTTAAAAGGAGAAGGAGGAATCTGTTCAAGTGGAAATATGTGGATCCTTCTCTTCCCCCCTCCCTTTTCTCTCTTTTTGTAAAAGAAAAGTTGATTGCTATTTGAATCTCTTAAAATCTTTAATTGGTTCTGCTTTCTCTAGTAACTCTCAGTGAGAGTTCCCCAAGCGCCCGCCTGCTTAGCCCAGTGGAATTGTCTTGGCGAGCGAGAGCCACGGAGCCGCTTTCTGGCCTCGCAAATGGGACAAGAGGTGGGGGCGGCTTTCTGGAGTGTGAAGATCCTTGTATATCTGAAGTGTCTTGACTCTGAGCCCGTAGAGTCTACAATGGCTCCCGTCTTTGTTTAGTACAGGGATCTGGGTGGGGGGCGCGATCTGTGGCCGGCCAAATGTCGTTGGAGTCCATCTCCCCTCGTCACTATTGCCCCTGACAGCTGCCTGTCCAACTCTCCAGTCTACATGGTATGACCAGAAAGTTTGGTGATGGGTCAGAAATCGGACATTGAGAAATATTTGAACATCCATGCCTTACAGGCCTTCAAAGTAGCCCCCTCAGGGTCCAGATTGTAGCTCAATGAGAGAAGACTGGGCCAGTTTCAAGCCCTGGCTTCTCCGGGCAGAGCTGGGAATTCCCATCTTCCTGAAATCCTGCCAGTCAGTGTAGAACTGAGCTCGATGGACCCAGGGATCCGCCATGGAGCTTCTTCCTGGCTTCCCCTGAGCCACAAATTTGGGAGCGCGCTGTTGCCACTTGGGTCCTACTTTTGGGCTCTCCTGGAGAGAGGAGGCTGGGTGGGCCTGATCCGGCGTGCTCTTCTTAGTTTCCTTGTGGAACCTCCATAGGCAGAGCCAGCTTCCCTTCGGACAGTGGAGAGCAAGAGCAGAAGGCGGCAGCTGCGTTCTCATCGTGAGGACGGTGCTGGGTCTAATCTAGCAGTTTATGACTGTCCTCCCACAAACAGTGAAGTCCTCCTCCTCTCTGGCCTGCGCAGTGTGCTTTTTCCTGTGTCTGCCCATTTTAGTCCTGTGGGCTCTGGGTTTCCCAGAGAATTTCCAATCCGCCATCTGTCTCCCTTTTTCCAGTGCCCTAAATCGCCCCCTTCAACCTTGAGAGTGCCAGATATTCAGGAATCCCACCTCCCATCATCGCCAGTCAATCGATCAACCCGTCTCCTTTAGTGAAATATGCCTACGATTGTTCAGTAGAAAGGAAACCCTGGAGAAGTCGGTGTCATTTAATCTTGCTTTCAAGCATGAGGTTTAAGTATTTCTGGTGGACTTTTGCAGTAAAACAAGACACGTGCAATGGGTTTTGATCGGTTTCATAGCATATTCCAGCTGGCAATTTTGCAGAGGGCATTTCTTGTAAGGGAAAAAGCTCTCGCTCCTGAAAGTCCCGCCATTTCATTCTGTTCCTCCATTTCTGGGCCGCTTTTCACTTGCGCAAGTCACAAAGTGACTTGCAAACAAGACTAGAACATCACGACGACAGCGTAAATCACATAGAATAATTACCAATCGTCAGTAAAACAACTATTTTCTGTAAAGCACTATTAACAAAACAACAATAAAAATTAAGCCGAACAGCAGCTACACCCCTTCCTGTTCTGGCTGAGAGCTGAGGATCCAAAATGCAGTGCTGGGAATGTCTCCCTTTCGCAAGCCCTGGAGAACGGCTGCCTGTCAGTCAGAAGCGCTGAGCCTGACTTCTACAGACGCCTTCCTCTGTTTTTATGAAGTTGCTTCTGTTTTTCCATCTCAGGAATCCCACAAAAGCTCCACACTGCCCCCGCCTCACTTTTACATTGCTAGCTAGAATATGTAATTTATTTTATAATCTTACAGTTTTCACAAATAATTTGATTTGGGGTGGAGGGGGGGAGGGAGAGGGAGGGGGCACCACTGTTTCTCCGAAGAACCTTCACTTGGGTGCTGATTTGTTTTTAAAGTTGCATTAAAAGTCATTTTTATTTAAGCCGTTACAGAATTAAATGTGTGTGTTTGTGTTATTATTTTCCCCTTTTCACCTTCTCTCTCTTGCCCTGTTAAGTTTGCAGACTCATAAAGTATCCCCGTTTGAACGGAAATAAAAAAGCTTCTGATAATTCTTCAGTTCTCCAACCTGAAAAATGTGTCTACTGCTGGAAAAGCATGTGCGAAAATGCATATATTGGTGAAAAGAACATACCAGTGATAATAATACAGTGGAACCTTGGTTCCTGAACTTAATACGTTCCAGGGGTCTGTTTGCCTCCTAAAATGGTTCGAAAACCAAGGCACGGCTTCTGACTGGCTGCAGGAAGCCGCACTGGGTGTTCGGCTTCCAAAAAACGTTCAAAAACCAGAACAATCACATCCGGTTTTTGATCGTTCAGGAGCCGATTTGTTTGTCTCCCAAGACATTCAGGAACCAGTTGCATTCCTATTGTACTGCAGAGGGTTGGACTTGATTGATCCCTTCCAACTCTGATTCTATGATATAAAAATAAATAGAGGAAAATTGTTTGCGAAAACTCTGGAATGCATATGAAAATTAATGGGGAAACAGCCAGATGGGCAGGGTACAAATATATTATTATTATTAAGCCCATTCAGAAAATTTGCCAGCCTTTTAGAGTGGATTTATCCTAAATCTCCATACGAAAACATGTACAGTATATTTAGGAGAAATCTGTGCTGAAGCACTGTTGCATTTGTGTGTGTGTGGACACTTAAAATACTGTAATAAAACAATAGCAAACGTGATGCTGGGATGTGGCGAGCGGAGCTGAAGGGTGGAGAAACGAGAAGTTGAGAGGGACAGAGACTTGATTCAGACATGTTTGCCCGCTGCTACGTAATATATGCCTGGGAGCAGCCCTGGGAGGCTGGCCACACCATTCGTGGAGTGCAAGGGGACGAGAATCACGGGTGGCTGGGAAGGAGACTCTCCTCTTTGTGTTTTTCACATCCCCCTCAGCCTCCCCCCCCAAAATATTGATGGTGCAATGTCACCTGGGGGGGGGGGAGGCCCACCGAAGCCCGCCCCCCCCCTGCGCTTCTGCAAACAGGGCCAGCAGGTGCATCCCTCGGGAACGATGCCAACCATTTCTGCGCATTCTTCTTGCAGGACTTGTTCCCCACACTCGGGGGCAAATGTATTTTCTTTTTCCCCTTTTAAATTGAGGCTGGAGTCAGGCTGCGCTGCATTTTATCACCACCAGGTGGTGCTGCGTCACATGCCATCCTCGCTTGGAGAGGGAACTTTGGCCCAGAGAAGCGAACTCTGCACCTGCTCAGGAGCCTCGCCTTCCCTCCTCTCGAGCAACCCCTCCCAGGAGGGGTCCCAAGTTGGGTCCAAGTAACCCAGGCCCCGTCCCCCTCCCCGCTTTTGACAGGGGAGGCAGAAGAAAGAAAAACGCAAAAAATGTGTTTTTTGGGGGGGGAAACACAATTAAAATCAATTCATTTTTAAAAGACAAAAACAAAAATGCCATGCAAAAATGAGATTTGTTTCTAAATTCATTTTTAAAAGAAAAACACCTTGCGCAAACATTTATAAAAAAGCAATTATCGACTTTTTAAGCCAAAATAATGTCTTTATACGTTTAGATCCACTGCCCAGCACTGGAATAAAATCAAACCGAAGATGGTTTAGTTACGGGGGAGGATTCAAGATCCATACACAAAAAACAAAACCAGAAGGTTAGAGAGGAACCTCATGATTCTTAGATTATGATTCTAGATCTGCTGAAGAAGCGGCGCGCTCGCCTGGCCGCCCTTTGCGCGCCTTTGCACCCCTGCGCCCTTTCCGCGCCCCTGCGCGCCTCCGCCCACCTGTCGGCCCCGCCCTCGCCCTCCATTGGCCCAGCCAGGGCGCCCCCGCCCCGCCCCCCCCCCGCCGGGCAGCCGCGTCTCCGGCGCGCAAAGGTGCGCTCCTCTCTCGCTCTCTCTCTCTCTCCGCGATGGGCTCCGCGCAGCTCCGCTTCCAGGCCTTCCTGCAGCGGCCGGGCTTCGTGGGCGACCTGCTGGGCCGCCTGGAGGCGCAGACGGGCCTCAAGAGGGACTACCTGGCCGCAGGTGAGCCGGGGCGCCCCCGGGGGGGGGGGAAAGCGCCGTGCGTAAGAGAGGCGCAAGGCTGGCCAAGCCCTCTCCATCCCTCCGGGGAGGAGGGAGGACTCTGTCCATGCTCAGAAGCACCCCTTTTCCCCTTGGAAAAAAGGGCTGGGAGGGACCCCATCAGAAGGCAGGGTGGTTCAACTTGTTGTCTTCTGCTTATTATTAAATTTCCATTTTATAGTATTTAAGTACATCCTTCTTTTTTACCTCTTTGCTCATAGCAGCTAATGGACTTCCCTCCCTCCCCTTCATGGTTTTCCTCATTCTTTCTGTATCATCGCATTTGTACCTCTTCCAATTTACGTTTCACTTATTATAATTGTCCCATATTTTTAAAAAGTTTTAAAAATTCATTAACATTACAAGTCTGTTTAAATCAACCCTGCTAGTGTTAATTGTTTGCAATTGTCCTTCAAATATTGTTTAACTTGTTGTCTTTTAGTACATACAGTACTTAATATTCTCCCCCGCACTTCCTTTTTAAAATCCCTGACATTGTTGTTAAAGCTCATTGCTTTCCAAACGTTGTTTGTCTCCTAGGTGAGTGATCAGGAAACCCAGCCAGATGGACGGGGTATAAATAATAAATTAATACGATTAATTATTATTAATCATAGCCCCCCCCCCCCAGAAGGCATGTAGTCTCTGTAACCTGAAAATTCCTCAACTGCAACTTGTCTTGAGGTTCAAGCTGGATATTGAACTGGGATAGAGCATTTTAAAATAAAATCATGCAACCCCTCTTAAACATGCCAGTGTTGGGGTGTCTGAGAATCGTGGGCCTAAGTGTGCCATGTCTTTGCACCTCAGTAGGTCTACTCTGAGTAGGTAGTGACTGGCCCAAGGTCAGCCAGTGAACTTTGTGGCTGAGTGGGGATTTAAACCCGTCTCCCAGGTCCCAGTGCAACACCCTGATCTCTGCCCCCACACTAGGACTGTAGGGCAAAGGGCTGGCAATAAAGCAGTGAAATATATTGTAATAATGAATGTTTATTCCCTGGAGAAGGCTGCTCTGCTTCTGTGTCTCTCTGCCCCCAAACAAAGCCCTCCTTTGCCACTACTGCATGTTCCACCCCCTTTTCTGCAGGTGGCTCTTTAACAGATGGGTTAAACTGGGGTCCCCCATCTCCCAAATTCAGTAAGTAATTCCACAAGGTTAGTATTGCATACATGGGAAGAAGCTGACGGGTGGAGTCTTGGCTCTAACCTTTAGTAACGGGAGGTGATAAGAAACTTTAATTGCAAATTACGACAGAAAGGTTTTCAGCACAGAGGTTCAGGTGTTGCTTCCAGGTATGGGGACATTGTGGGGTGTTTTGCAGTCCCTCCATCCTCCCGAAATTGGCAAGAGACAACTTTTCGCTCCTTCCACGTGCCAAAGTTAATCTCCTTAGCATGTGATGCAGTGGGAGAAATCTTGGGAGATCTTTCCCTGCCGCTGACCTACTGAGAGCTGTTGGGAGACCTCTGTATTCCCCTCCCATGAATCTGTTTCCTTTCCCCGGGAAGAGGGGTTGATTGTTAAACTACTCTGGGAATTCTAACTCTGTCAGGGTCTCCTGACAACTCTCAGCACCCTTAAAGGAACGACAGTTCCCAGAATCATTGGGGAAATGCTACTGCTTTAAACATATATCGTGCAGATGAGGCAGTAAGTCACACGGAAATTACCACACCCCTTTATCAGAGCATCTTGCAATCTTCCCTTCTCTAGAGAAACCCATAAAAATGGTCCTTTTCATGTCTAATACATGCCAAGTGTGTGTGATTGTTGGCATCTCTGTTCCTTTTCTGACGCATCACACTAAACAGACACCCACCATCACTGGTTAAAACTGACCCAAGAAGTCCCAGATCTGTCCAAATTAGTGCATGGATAATCGGACGCTTTCCAAAAATGCATTCAGTTTCTTTTAGTCCCTGAGGACACAGGTGCCTTTAGCCGCAGAACTGGATCCAGCACCCCCCCCCCGATGCACTTGCTCTGTCAGGGATCGGGGCCCCATCTGGGGGTCAGGCAGCCCACTGCTCTGCCCAGGAATGCCACCCCCTGGTTCTTAGGGAGAGGGACTTTTCCTGAGCTCCAGGTTGGCGCAAGGAAAACCACAAGCCCCCCGTTTGAAACTGACCAAGCTCTGCTAAGATACCCAAACGGTTCTTGCCGCACACGACTGAGGAACAGCTAGGGGGGGAACGGGATAATCTTAAACCGGAATATCAGGTTTGTCACGGAGCAGAGTCCTGTTGCAACGGCGCGGTTTGTGCAGGGCCGTTTCGTAAATGGAGAATTTACAAAAGCCTGCAGCCATTGCGAGTGTGGGAGGAAATGGCCTGTTCTGGCCCGGCTTTGGAAACAGCCTTGTCAGGTGGATTATGGCTGCACACAAACACACGCTATACATTTAAAGCACCTTTCCTCCAGCAGAAAGAATCCTGGGAACTGAGCTTTTTGAAAAAAGCCTGTTGAGAATTGTAGTTTTCTGAGGGATAAACTACAGTTCCCACGATTCTTTGAGGAAGGGGGGGGGAATGTGCTGTAAATGTGTAGTGTGTATGTAGCCCTGGTGGTGGTGTGCTAAGTGTGCCCCCCCCCCCATTTTATTGCATTCTCTTTTCCCCAAACATTCTAAGCAAGTGAAAGGAACAAACAAATTCTCAGCATTTTTTCAGCTGCCTGTTCCTGGCTGTTCTTCTGCCATGGAGAGTGGCTGGCTTTAGGGTGAAGCCTTGTTTTTTGAGGTGGTTTAAAATGTTTTAAGCTCCTGGCCACCACAAACGGAATGGCTTTTATTTGCTCTTCTATTTAGCTTCATTGCTGACTTTCTAAAAATGGTTTTATGGTTGCTTTATTATCAATATTAGTCATTCTTGCCAAATAGAAGCCTCTTGTACAGGCAGGAGGAGGCCAAGCAGGTGCAATTTTTGTAGGAGAATGAAGATCTGCAACCCATGTATGTGTGGGTTAGTTATCAAAAGAAACAGGAGACCTGCATTCAAAACATGGGCTGTTATCCCCTCTCCAGCAGGAGAAAGCCCCCCAGCAAAGCTTCAAACAGGCAGAGGGCAAAGCAGGCCTGAACCCCCAGCTTACCTGGCACCAAGTCCCGCTGGCATCTACTGCATGTCAAGTCCAAAGTCCAGCAGTCGGGAGACGCACTCCAGAGACAAACCCAAAGCTGAGGAGCAGTTGAGCAGCCCCAGCCCCTCTGCCGCCCTTTTATGCCTTGCCGGCTGATTGCAGCATCTGCTCCTGACGACCAGGCGAGCCTCACCTGCCCTGAGCCTCCAGCTGAGGAAGAAAGAGCCCAGTGCTCCTGGTTAGGGAAAGGGGGCTGATTCAAACAGAAACATGGAGGGCTGCCTTAGTTGGAGTCGCCCAGTGGAAAAGTTAGCAGCAGCAGCAGAATTCCTGGCCTTCACGGAACATTACAATAATGGTCATAGCATAGCATGTTTATTAAACTCCTTTGTTTCCTTCTGCGTGTGTTGAGTTGCCCTCCTTCCCCTTTTCAAGAGGGACAGAGGCAGCAGCTCCCACCTTGGCCTGGAGGGGCTGAGAACGGAACCCAGGACCGTCTGTGCCCAAGGCAGATGCTCTGGCACCAAGCTGTGGTTCTTCCCCAATTATTAATAAAGATTATTATCCTCATAACTGTGAATAAAGGGTAGATTAGACGCTTCTAGAGTTCAGGAACATAACATGAACTGAACATAATACAAATGCTTTTTGTAAAGAGGCAAGAATGAAGGGGAATTAATTCCTTTCTGGGAAATAATGGAGTGGAATGAATTCCTTTTGTAAAGTGAACTTTCCAGGCTCTGAGTATGGCTTTGCTCCATTTAGGTGCAATTGCGTTTCTGGGACTCTACCTGATGTTTGGCTATGGCGCCTCGTTGCTTTGCAATCTCATCGGTTTTGTCTACCCTGCTTATGTCTCGTGAGTACCCATCTTGAGAGCCAGACACTCGTCTTCTCGTCTCCCTCCATCCCTCTCGGGGCTCATTTTTGCTGGCTGGCGCTGGAGCTGTTCTGCAGAGCCGCTGCCCCAAAGCAGCAACCAATATCGAGGTGCAGAGCGAGCCCCCCCCCCTGCACCTGACATCCAAAGCAGTCCCAGACCACCTCAACAGTCGTGGCGGCCCTGAAAATCCTCGGAGCCGAAGGGGGCTGAGAGTTGCTAGGAGACCCCAGTTTTTCTCACGGAGCTACAATTCCCAGAGTTTTTTAACCGTCAATCCCTCTTCCCAGTTGTAGGAGCAGTGGGGGGTCTCCGAACAACTCTCAGCATCCTTAACAAGGTCCAGTTCTCAGGATTATTTTGGGGAAGCTATGGCTGTTGAAGTGGGACGCTACTTTAGAAGTACAGTGCAGAGAAGGGCTGAGGGCCAATGCAGAAGGGCATTGCCAAAAAGGAGAGTGTTCAGGAGAGGAGGAGCAGGGCTTAGAAACCTCACCTGAAGAGGAGCCGTTGGAAGAACTGGGCATGTTTAGAAGATTATAAGGAAGCCATCTCTGGAGGACCCTTCCAGCTCTGAAAGGCTCCCCTTGGCCCAGTCGCCCAGCCCTCCGGCCCCCTGGCTGCTCTGGCACTGGTGGCGACAGAGGCGTCTTGCGGGTGAACATGGTTGGGACCGGAAGGGATGGGGGGTTCCTGGGGAGGACCCAAAGTGCTGCATAAACGAGGGACGTTCTCACAGCCTTGCCGTTCTTTTCAGCATCAAGGCCATTGAGAGCTCCACGAAGGACGACGACACGACGTGGCTGACCTACTGGGTCGTCTACGGGATCTTCAGCGTGGCGGAGTTCTTCTCGGACACCTTCCTTTACTGGTTTCCCTTTTATTATGCCGGCAAGGTAACGTCGTTCGTTTTAAAAAAGTATCTGTATCCTGCTGTTCTTTAAAAAAATTAAATCAAAGTTATATATGGTTATTGCACATCACTTTGAGGTTTTTTTTTAAGAACAGCAGGATAGAGATACAAACACATACACAATACAAACATATGCACACAAAACACTTAAATGTCTACAATTGAAGAGCAATTATTTATCATAAGATTTATCTGCTACTTGACTGTAAAAAAACAAAAAACCCTCAAAGCAGTTTGCAGAAAGATAAATTGGGAAAAATTTACAGCTGTAAATTTCCCCCGATTTTCCTTACTTATCTTTTTGCAAACTGCTTTGAAGGTTGTTCTTTTTTTACAGTCAAGTAGCAGATAACAAAAAAGTTTTAAAGTGCCATTTGGGTTTCTAACACTGGTGCAATCCTGAGCCATTTAAGGGTGGGTCACACACACATATCAGAAGGCAGCCCTGTTTAGGGAAGTTTTTAATGTTTGATGTTTGATTGTGTTTTCAATATCCTGTTGGAAGCTGCCCAGAGTGGTCAGGGAATAATAATAATAATAATAATAATAATAATAATAATAATAATAATAATAATAATAATAATAATAATAATAATAATAAATATCATCTCAGATGCCCACGTTCCCAGGTAAAGCAGTGGGAATGGGAATGGAGTATCCTGGGAAAGTGTCTATGTGGCTGGGCCCCTCCAAGTGGACGCCTGTGGCTGGTGGTGATGCGCTGCGCCCCCTTGTTGCAGCGCCCTGCTTTTTGACGCTGAGCTGCCCTCTTTCCCCGCCCCGCAGTGTCTCTTCCTGCTGTGGTGCATGGCTCCCGTCTCGTGGAACGGCTCCCAGGTCCTCTACCGCAACGTCATCCGCCCCTGGTTTCTGAAGCACCACCAGACCGTCGACAGCGTCCTTAGCGACCTCGGCGGCCGAGCCGCTCACGTCGCATCCACCGTCTCCAGGGAAGGTAATTGTGTCAATTATGGTTATGGATTTTATATCTGTGGTTGCATCGTGTTTTAATTCCGGAAGCTGCTTAGAGAGAGGGTTTGGCCCTTTTGAAAAAACGACAGCCCTAAAAGCCTTTTAAACAGGCAAGATGAATGACGGCAGCTGAGCTGCAGCCGTGCCTTTAAGGGTTTAAAATATTCCCAGGGGGGTAAAAGCTGTTCTAGGTAAACTCTGAAAAGCAATGATCCTGGAAATTTGTCGTGTGTGTCCAGGCCAGTGCCGGATTTATGTATAAGCTAAGCAAGCTATAGCTTTGAGCCCCACTCTCTTGGGGCCCCCCCAAAAATTAAAGGAAAAAACACACCTGAAAAGCAACCACCCTGGAAATTTGGCATGTGCATCCCGACTCTGCTCTGCTCTTGTGCGCAAGCAGTCGAAGGCTTGGCCTCCTCCTCCTTTCGCAATCTCTCACTCTTCCTTCTGCAGCTTTTCATTCCCTCTGCTCTCTTCCCTGTCCTTTGTCTTTTGTCTTCTTAGTTCTGCAATCTCTGGCTGACAGCTGACCTCCACCTGTGCGCCAGGCAGCTTTCCACCACCGTCTTTACTCGCGAGTAGGTCGCCCTCCCCAAAGGATAACATCAGCCGTCATCGTTCAAGAAACCATGTGGCTTTTTAAGGGGCTCAAGGCAGGGAAGATACAATGAGCATTCATTAAGATTTCCTTAAAGCTTTCTGTCCACAATGCAACAAAATAAGAGAAACCAATCTAAATTAAAACTAAAGCAAAGAGAGAAGAGAAAAGAAAAAGACCCAAGGAAGAGAAGAGAAATAAAAATGACTTGTGATTTTCCATCTCTCAGTTACATAAAAGACTCTAGAATGAGACCCAACAGATCTATTTTCGATTAGGCGATCTTCTCCCAATCTTCTGACCCCAATAGAATTAATGTTCCTTTTTATTTCTTATTAATAAATGTCAGCAATAGTTTCCCTGCTCCCAGATCGGCTTGATGAGCGTAATATGCGCCTGACTTTCCTCTGCAGCGGGGAGCACGTGCTCCTGTCTCTAAAGATAAATCCAGATTCCACCACTACCTAGTGACAGGGAAATGGGTTCCCCAGCTGCCAGCTAAGTTTAGATGTGGATTAGCCCATCTCTCTACCTTTGCACAAAGTGGATTAGAGGATGGCGGAGCTCTTGGCTGCCAGCAAGAGATGGAGGCTGGGATTTCCTGGTGGGGAAAGAGGCTATTTTTAAGTCTCCCCACTGCAGAAAATCTCAGCTCTTTGCCTACTCTTGGCTGGCAGTGAAACCTCTTGCTCTGATTCCAATGGATATTTGATGGGGAATATCTGTGGCTCCGAGGGAGAACATTTGCCATATCCAGAGGGCTAGGAGAGAAGCCCTTTCTGAATTCCTGGAGAGCTGCTGTCAGACGATACTGAGCTTTATGGACCGGGGTCTGACTCTGTATGAGACAGCCACACCATTAAAATTCAATAAAAGAAAGAAAGACAATACCCAAATATAAGCCACTCCGTTAAAATTCCACTGGCACTCACACCAGTGAATGACAAATGTAGAAGAAAATCCTACAGCGATATCGTAAAAGCCCATTTTTGTAAGGTTGCAAATTTAAGCCACACTCGGAATTTGGGGGAAAGTGCGGCTTATATTCAGGCCAATACAGTAATGCCTAGGAATGCAAGGGAGGGGAAACGGTTGGCAAAAATGCATGTATTGGACAAAATTACCTACAAACCTGCATGTGAACTTTCAAGGAAGGTTTTAAAGGAACCCGCAAGGTCTTCTTGGAACGGGGAGATCTGAGCTTAAGGACTGAAACAGGCTCTCCCCTCCCTTGCTCTCACGAGACGCCCTTTTCTCTCGGTTTATTTTCAGCCTCCAAAGAAGCCATGAGAACAGCCCTACGGACAGAGGACTGAGCAACGGACGTTTTAAACTTCCAAGCAAAAGAAAAGATGCCCACGTTCTGGAATACCCTGGAAGCTTGGGAAAGACTTTGGGGGGTTTTCTGCGCACCTACGATAAGATCATTCCTTTGGCTCCCCTCCCTCCTCGCCGCCACCAAATTCCGGAAATGTGTGGCGATGCCACCAATGTGATTTGATTGCCTGTTCACTGAGCACCCCAAGATATCCTTCTTTCCTTTCTGAACTCCAGCAGAGGGTGCTGTGACTTCAGAGGTTGCCTGGATTAATCCCCATCTGACACTCCAACCACGTTCTTATGTCTTTGGTCACAAAGTGTGATCACTTCCAGAGCGATCCTTCCATCCCCGAATATTCTCCCTGGCAATTGCGGTTGGCTATTCCTTGGGTGGAGAGAGACTTGATGAGGCTGCCCCCCCCCCGCCCCCCGGTTGGATCTCAGGCTGTGCAAAAAAAGGTTTTAGAGGTTGCTGCTTCTGAGCTTTGGCAGAGCAGATGCCAGGAACCAGCTGGTTAACAGCTTCCCTGCTTCCTAGTACGGCCGGGATGCAGATCTGCGCGTGAAAACCTGTAATCACAAAAAGGTGGGCTCTCATTCTGGAGCTTTGGGGGTCTTGGCCTTCTGGTTTGGGTCTCCATGGGGAAGCAGCACTTAGCAATCCAGATTGCGATATCATCCTAAACGCTTCCCTTGTCCTTCTCTACATTTGTGTCCTGAGCTCACATCTTGCAACACATTAAAAAAGCAGCGCAAGGCCTGGAGTCCTCTCCATCTTCTTAATACACAGCTTGGGAAAATGCCAAGACTTGCAAATAAAAGCCAGTGTTCGACCTCCAGTATTGATGGTGAGCTTAATGGCTTCTCCAGACCACCCTAAGCTGCTCCTTCATGTGTCGCTGGTGGGATGAGGTGGGTGGGAGCAGTGATGGGAAACACACCCTGACAAATTCCAGAAACTCTCAAGTTGGTACGACTCTCGTTTCTTGCTCTGAACTTCAGTCCCAGCCCCCCCCCCCAAAGCAGGAAAATCTGCCAAGATAACCCATCGCCCTGAAACAACCGCACAACACTCCTGACGATTTTCTACGTGGTGAACTTAAGAGATTGTGAGCTTTGTACTTTCTGCTGATAAAGTTGGAGTGATCCAGTGTCCTCCCCCCATTTGTGTCCGGCTGCTTTTTATTTTTTAAGAGATAGATGCTTGCCAAGTCATTTGGCACACTTTTCGGTTCTGTACAATCACTTAGGATTATAGAAAGCAAAACGACATTATGGAAGTCTCTCTACAAATCATTGAATGCATATTTCAATGCGGCTGGGGATATTGGGGGGGGGAGCACAGGTGTGATTTCTGCAATGACTGGTTTAGCTGTCTCCGGAAGGACCTCTGGCTGCCATGGGCTGAGTCAGGTGCGGTGGAAGAAGCAACGGTTGGGCTCCTCAGTCGTAATGTGGCCCCTTCAGGGCTGACCTCTGCGTCCGCCTCTGCTCTTCCACAATGGGAAGGTGTTCTGAGCAGGGCGCTCCATCTTGCTTGCTTGTTTCTGTGTCTGTGTGTAGAACCATTCAACTCTTGTGTGACTGAAATGCAGCCTGCGAGGGCAAGACTTGCACCCACTGCAACTGCTGAGGCTCAGATAGGCTTGTCTCAGCTCCACTGGGACCCTGAGCTGCTTCTCTCACCCCCCCCCCTCGTAACTCCCGGCCATTCCTGCTCTGCACTGACAGGCCACAACCTCTCCAAGGTTTCAGACAAGACACCTGAAGGAGCGTCTCCACCCCCATCATTCAGCCCGGACACCGGGGTCCATCTCCGAGGGCCTCTCTCCCTGCAAGAAGTGAGGTTACAGAGGGCCTTCTCGGTGGTGGCGCCCGCCCTGTCGAATGCCCTCCAAACAGATGTCAGTCAGATCACAACTATCAGACTTTTAGAAGACATCTGAAGGCAGCCCTGTTTAGGGAAGTTTTTAATGTTTGATTGAATTTGTAATATTTTGTTGGGAGTCACCCAGAGTGGCTGGGGAAACCCAGCCAGATGAGAGCAGTATGAATGAATAAATAAAATTATTATTATTTATTAGTTTTCCCCAGCCCATTTTGGAAATGCCAGGTTATGGACCCAGGGACCTCCTGCATGCAAAGCGGCCCCCCTGCCCTGAACTACAGAGCCTGTTTCAATCTGCCCCCCTCCCGGGAAAAGAAAAGGTGTGCCTTGAAGGAGTGCAGGCTCCTTCCCAAACTCCTGAGTCGGGGCCTGGCCCAAGCAAAGCCCGTGACCTAATTAGCGTGCCCCGTTAATTGGGGAAGGGCCAGCTGTTGAAGGGACACGCCACCGAGCCGCCTCTTTTGACGAGGTCTTGACAGGCTGGACTCTGGCGCCAGATGTACAAAGCCTCTCCCACCCCCTTTTCATGCCAAACCCGGGAGCCTGCTCTGGTTGTCAGCAATCAAACCCCATTAGTGCCGCTGGGGTGGGCGGGTGCTCCTCTCTTCTGCCCCCCTCCCCAAGCACGTATCCCACAGCGACCGGTGAAGGGAAGAGCTACCTTGCAGGCTAAGGTGTGGCAAAGGGCGGAGGGAGAGGGCATTGAATTGCTGCGCCATTTAATTGTCGTGTCATCTAATGGGGCCAGGGAGAACCACCAGCCCTTCAGGAAATGGAGGAAATGATTTTTGTCATGGTGGCGTTGCTGGGAAGGCAGGCAACTGCAAGTAGATACGTTGGTCACAGAACTTTTTTATTATTAAGTCCATAAGAAGAGAACATCTTCTGAGGCCCTCCTTCGTGTGTCTCCTCAAGAGGTCCAGAGGGTGGCAACACGAGAGCGGGGCCTTCTCTGCAGTGGCTCCCCGTCTGTGGAATGCTCTCCCCAGGGACGTTTGCCTGGCACCTTCATTATACACCTTCAGGCGCCAGGCAAAAACATTCCCTTTTAACCAGGCCTTTGGCTGATCCAATTTACATCCTATGCCTTTTAAAATGTGTTTTTTTTTGGGGGGGGCTATTGTGTTGTTGTTTTTAGTTTTATTAGGCATTTTGTGGTTTTATATCTTAATTTTATGCTGTGAACTGTCCTGACACCCCCAGGTATAGGACGGTACATCAATTCAATAAATGATCAAAATAATACTTCTGGTTCAGATAAGGGCCCATCAACTCCAGGTGACCCAATGGGAAGCCAGGAAGCAGGAAAACTCCCCCCCCCCGTGCTGTTTCAGCAGCTGGTTCTCAGAATGAAGGGCCGAGAAGTGTGTCTCCCTCTGGGAGGGTCAGGAGCCGCTGAGAGCCTCCTATTTCTCCGTCTCTGTGCCTCTTTTACGCCTCACGGGTGGCTTGTGCATCTATAGCCCCCCCCTTGCCACTCTGGATCCCAGGCAGCCCCCCCCCCACCCCTAAGCTCTGGCTACAGACCCAGCCCTGTTTCTCACCGGCCCCACCCCCTGCTGGGACCCTGCTGGGGCCCCTGGTCAGGCCACTGTGCAAAGCGGGTCCAGGTGGGACTTTGGCCGGATCCAGCTGCTCTCTTGGAGTGAGGCAGGTCCAAGGGCTGCCCCAAGGGGGCCCCGGGCAAGTCCACAGCCGGCCGCTGCATCCCCCCCCCCCCAAGGGACAGGGGACCTGGGCAGCTTCCTCCTTCAGAACACGGAACCGGAGCCCAGGATCCTGCTCCCACAGCGGCCCACCAGATCCCTGCCGATCCCTGCCAGAAGGATCTGAGCCCAAGAGCTCTCTCCCAGCCCCAGGATCCCAGCCTCTGGCCTTCCGAAGGATTGCTGCCTCCCCACTTTGGGGAAGAGGGAGCCCTTTGCAAGGAAAGTCTCAGCCCTGGTCGGCTGGGGCGGAGGGACGGGCCCCCCTGCCCCACCTGGGAACCTCCGGCAGAGTGATGGGTGAGCAGATTCCCCCTAACGAGCGCCGTGGGGCACCCCAGAGCCTCGCATCTGTCGCAAGACAACAATAGTGGCCCGTGGGGGTCGGTGGGGCTTGGGAGAAGCAGCCCTGGCCAGGCCCCTTTTGTTGTGGGGGCAGCCAGGCGTGCAATATGGAATCGGGTCTGACGCCCCCCACCCCCACCCCCCACCCCCGGTGGAAGGGGAGACGAGGTGAGAGGCGGCAGCTGGACCAAAAAAGAGGGAGAGGAAGGACGGAGACTGTGCAAGGGCCCTGGCGGAGAAACAGCAGAAGTGGGTGGTTCACAGATGAGGAAGCCGCAACCTTCCTGCTCCAGCAACAACCAGCATGCCCAGTGGTCAAGGGGGGCCTGAGTTCGTCGTCCCCAGCTTCTGGAGCATCCGCAAGGCTTTGCTGCAGCCGTAGACCCTTTCTTCAGTCGCAAATGTTTCCGGTGGAAGGGGGGCAATTTTCATTAGGATTAATAACAGGGGAAAGGTTAAGTGGGATTGCACTCCTAATGATGATTACAGCCCCCCCTCCATACTCCGCAATCTAAGGGGGTGAGGAACTGCTATAAGAGCAAAGATTGGAGTAGTTAGCATGTGCAAAGTGCAACTTTTTGGGTGAGCCCTACAACCCACCTTAAATGAGAAATGAGGGGGTTGAGGCAGCCTTTAGTTCCCAAACCCCCGCCCCCCGCCCCCCAGCTCCCGTTCTTTTGGGGCAACAAGCTCCAGTCAGCACCAGTGCGGCTAACTGCACATTGACAGATTGGGAATGGGCGCCTGGGGAGCAAACCGGCTGCTGAAGGCAGGGGAGGAGCATTTTGCAGCCTGAGTGTCCCATTCCCTTCTTCGCTGCGGGGGGGGGGGGAGTCCCAGGGGTGGGTGAAGGCAAAATGTGTGGAACAGCGGATGCCCCGGTACCTTTGTACAGTAAGCGAGTTTCAACACACGCACAAACCTCTCTGTCCTGCATTGAGACCAGCAAAAGGCGTCTGAGTACCAGCCTGAGCAGACACCGGTCTTTCTCACTATGCTGAGATGGACTGAAAGAAGTGAGAAAGTGAGAAATTATTAAAGAAAATATTTTCCCCTCCTTCATTCTGTTGGCTGAACTCTGCTGCATAGAAATCACACCAAATGTGGCAATTCTGAGACAAACATCAGAGAGAAATGTCTACCCAAGAAAAAGCAGAGCAAGTGAAACCCACACAGAGAGAAAGGGAAATGGATGTGTAAACAGAAAGTGGTGTGCCCACTTTGGAATGCAATCTCCTTTGGAGTAGCTGGCTGCTTTGGGCAGAAACAAAGGAGCTGTCCATCTGGCCTGGAGGGATTTACGACTGATGGGGGCCAGTCGAGATGGTTCATAGTCATTTTGTTCTCCTGCAATCAATACAAATCAGTTGCTCCAAGACTGAATCTGCCCTCTATGAGGACTAGTGACTTGGTGCGATGTCACAGCCTTGCCAAGGGCATCTGGTCCTGTTTTTGCAATCTCCACCACATCCTTCGCTTCCTTGTTTTTGATATCCCCTTTCCAGGGGGTGCAGGAATCACTGAATCCAACCAGTCCAATCCACAACTCAGAATATCCCCCAAATATCTGCTAGAAGAGGAATATGGCAGAGCCCAAACTGCCAAACTTCTGTGGAGAGATGTCCTTCATCCCCGTAACCACTGGAACCGCCCCCATGCAAGGAGAAGATTCCCTGGGGGGAATTCCCTAATCCCACTGCCCCAACCAGAGTCAGAGGGAAAGTGGGGGGAGCAAGAACTTCAGGATTTGAGTCCCTGGTGCTAAATTCTCTCATTCGAGGCAACGCCCGACTATGACAGCGAAACCGTCGCCATTAGCCAGCGTAAACCCAGCTGGCTTGAAGCGGAACCACCGTCCGCAGTGCCTGAGAGGCCACGTCATAGTCACTGGCCGCGATGGAAGAAGCTGAGAGTCGCCTGGCCAGAGACCACGCGGTGTCGCTTCCTTCCTCTGCCCCCCTTCCTGGCCAGGGTTTGGCACGGTGGGTCGCCTGCCCCGCCATCAAATGGGCTGCCACGTTTTGTCAATGGTCTGGATGTGCTCCTTGGCCTTCATCCGCAGCGAAGCGATGCTGGAGCTGCGCTGGTCCACGTCCTCCAGAGGGTACTTGTCCACAAAGGTGGTGGCGCACTGGTAGGCGGCGGGCGCCATGGGCTGCATGCTCTGGGGCATGGCGGGTGGGCTGTTGAGGAAGGAGTGCCCTGTGTAGGCCGGCTGGAGGGCTTGCGTGGGGCCCATGAAGCCCGGGATGCTGTGGACGGCCGTGGCGCTGGAGATGGGCGAGGTCAGCCACGGGTCCAAGGGCAGGGAGTTGCCGATGGGCCCCACGTTGGGGGCCATGGGGGGCCTGTTGAACGACAGCATGGGCGCATCGTGGAGCTTCATGGAGTTGGCCTCCATCTTCTCTTGCCGGCGCCACTTGGCCCTCCGATTCTGGAACCAGACCTGCGAAAAGGAGAAGCACCTTCTCAAAGCATCCACGGCATCATCAGCATCATCATCACTGTTGTTGTTGTTATTATTCTATATTTATTGGCACCCTGCCTTTCCCCCTGATGGCACTCATTGTAGCTTACAGTTTAAAAACAAGAATTGCTAAAAACAGAAAAACTATCTATCATCTATCTATCTATCTATCTATCTATCTATCTATCTATCTATCTATCATCTATCTATATCTATCTATCTATCTATCTATCATCTATCTATCTATCTATCTATCTATCTATCTATCTATCTATCTATCATCTATCTATCTATCTATCTATCTATCTATCATCTATCTATCCATCTATCATCTATCTATAAACTAAACATTGATAAAAACTATATAATTGCAATAAATTCAGCGGGCAGAATTCAGCGGCCAGCTCCACCACTTTGTCCCCAGAGCTCCTCGTTGTTCTTGCTCACCTGAACCCGGACCTCTGGCAAGTTGACTTTCATGGCCAGCTCCTCGCGGCTGTAGACGTCCGGGTAGTGAGACTTCTCGAAGGCCCTCTCCAGCTCATGGAGCTGGTAGGTGGTGAAGGTGGTCCGGTTCCGGCGATGCTTCTTCTTGGGCTGCTCCTCCTCCAGGATCTCCGGCATGGTCCCCTCGCTGTCCACGCTCTTCGGCAGCTCACTCAGCTCCCCCTCGCACTTGCTGAGGAACATCTCGCCCGTCGATCTGCGCAGAAAAGTCAGAGAACTCTGGATAGTTCTGAGCAGCGTACTTTTCAGGGGCAGATATAGTGGGTCCCATAGCAGTGGCCAGGAATTCCCGGCAGGCAATTAGGAGAGGAGGAGATGGGTAGAGGAACGATGGGTTGCTTGGTTCCTCCTTCGCTGGCCAATGGCGGCTGCAGAGCCAGTGCAGAAATTTAAAGGGCCCGCCAAGGGCTAGTCCGCTTGGTATATGAATGATTGCAATTAGCCAAGAGGTTTAGTAAACCGAGTTTCTAGGCTAAACATTGCGAAGAACTTTCTAGTGTTTTGCACAAAGCAAAACATAGCCATCGTTTGAATTTTTCCACTTACCCGAATTTTGCAATGAATGCAGGAGCCAAGCAAGCTGTACAAAAATGTTTGTACTGAGCTAAAAGTGTGTCTCAGAAATTCACAAACTAGTGAAAATAACCCACGAAACCCACGTTATATCAAAAGAAATCACTTTGCAAAAATATGTGTGGGTGCTTGGGGAAATTGCATACAGAAATGGGCATATTAGGATGCATTTGCCATGAAATGTTGATGGGTTTTCATGAAGACTCACTTTAAACAATATTTTTGCAAATTGAGGTGGAAACAAGGAGAACTGAGCTTGAGACTGGAAAATGAGAAACTGTGAGAAATCGCAATTAACACATTAATGCGCGCCACATTCTGTGTGCAAAGCAAGTGTTCTAGCTCTGAGCTAGTGTTCTTCGCCTAAAAATGAAATAGGATTCTGGTCCTCATAACTCTGTTGCCCACACTGACTGGCAGCAGGTGTCTGGTTTGACAGGACCTCATTGCGCTTGGAGATGCCAAGGGTCAAACTGAGAGCATGTGTCTCCCTACTGCATCCCAACCTGAAATGTCATCTATGACTTTATGCTAAGGAGGCAGTTGATGCATTTAAAGAGGAATCTATCAAATTTGCAATGTTCAAAGCTGTATGAGATCCGCAACACCCTGTTTTTGATGCAGTTCTCCTACCAAACAACCTTTTAAAAAATGAACATATTACAGGAAAGTGTGCATAAAATTGAATATATGCATATGAAAATAACATTCAATGATACATAACGTTAGGATAAATGTCTTTCAAAAATGTGTTTGTTAAGTAAAAACTGCATACCAAAATCTGATTGTTAGCATAAATTTGCATTAGAATGCTAGGGAATTTTCATAAGGATTAATGTTTTTCTCTTACAAGCTGTGGCAGAAATGTGGAAAGCTGAATTTAAAATGGGAAAGGGTCTTTCCATCCCTCCTTTAGGGTTGCAATAAGGGAATCCTTAGTCCCCTAAGGATAGGGCCATCTTTCCTGCCTCTCTAAGGCAAAAGAAAAAAACGCCCCTTTTGCAGATAATAATTAACAACAATAAAATATCAACAGTTTGGGAGTAGAATCCCAGACCAGCTCATTGCCTCGGGTACAATTTAGTGCAATTTAATTATTCCCCAAAGTTGATTGCAGCTGTTTAAAAGCAGGGTGGGGTGCTAGTACCTCAGATTTGAACTCTTTCGGTGAAGAAAATGAAGAAGGCCTGGTGAGATGTCAGGTCCAAGGGGGATGCCAGCAGGTGGAAGCGGTCAGAGGCTCCTGATCTGCCTGCTGCTTTCCAAGTTGGCGCAACGCTGGGTCTGCCGAGCTCACTACAAGAGCCCTGATCCTGGCTAAATCCCTGGATCAGGCGGACGAGGAGACACCTGTCTCGTGCCACTACTTCCTTCCTCCCCCCCCTCTCTCTCTCACACACACACATCTAGGGTAACCTTCTACCAAGCCAAGGGGTGGTCCTGCCCCCAAAGGCAAAGATTCTAGACCTCATGGCCTTGAATAAGGCCATTGTTTCCAAGAGGAACTGAGGAAGTGTCCAGGAGTCCCTCTCCCTCTGTGGGGCAACAGGGGCTGCAGGGCTGCAGACAGGGAGTCCCTTTGAAGCCCCACCAGGGACTGAAGCTCCCACGGGGAGTCCCCTTCTCCTGCCTCCTTCCGAGTTCTGCACGGGGGACACGGAGCCCATGGAGCAGCAGGAAGCTGGCAGGCTTGCAAGGCAGGAAAGGGGGGGCTGGATGAGAGTGGACTGAGGCTGGTGGGGCAATGTCCCCTTTACGTGACTGGACCAGTCTCTACCGCCAGTTTGTGCCCTTGTAACAATGTCCCCCCAACTGTTAGGGAGAGGCTTGCAAGCGTTCAGCTACATAGCAACACAAACGGGACTTGCAGTCAGATGTCGTGATCCAGCCAGACAGATATGTTCTCCTTTTCAGATGCTCCTTTTAAAATGAGTTTCTGCCGACTGGCAGAAGGAGCTGTTAAGGATTTCGAGCCTCAGTTTCCCAATGGCATGCTGTGGATTCCCCCAGGACCTCCGCAGCCAACTTAATTATGGTGATAAGAGGGTGAGGTATAAAAGGAGAGAGGGAGGGAGGCTTGTGGGAGAGGAGCAATCATTGCAGTTTGGAGATACAGAGAAAGTGGGGGCAGGATTGTGTCCCCCTGTGCCATACGAAGAGCAGGCTAATGGTGCATTGATTTCAACGGGACTTCTCCTGTCACAGTGTGGGTAGGGACAGGAATCTCCCAGATCCAGGGGGCAAATGCCTCCCGCTATAATTCTGTGGGGCCCCCAGGGATACCCCCAGCCCCCTCCTCGCTGGCCTGGCCCTGCAACTTCCTCTGAGGCTGCCTCTCCCTGGCCTGAATGGAGAACGGGGTGTGGGGGGGGGGACCCTTGTGCGGCTAGGATGTAGCTGTTTGTGCAGAGGAGTCACCCAGTTTTGCGCCTGAGACCCTCCCCACCCCCAGCACCATGTGTCCTGCTGTTCCAAAGACTGCCTACCATGACATTGTGGCTCACTGGCTGAAAACTGTCCCCGGTCCCAGTTGCACAGCAAATGATTTTGGGAAGGGGGAAGCTTTTCTAAAGTGGCCTGAAATGAACGCTGCTGGGGGGGGGGAGGCTGGGGGGGGGCGTGTTTGTGTTTCTGAGCCATCATTTTTGCTCCCTGAAAAACTGGCCTTGCACACCTTATGGCGGCGTAAGCATTTGTGGCATTATATTGATTCGGGAAGTGGCGAGTAATTTGCATGGGCCCTGATCCAACAGGAAATTCTCCTGTGCAACCCGCATGTGTCGCTCTCACCAGCTGCCACATAGCGACCTACTGGGCTAAGTTCAAGGTGTAAAAGGCCCTATAGAGTGTGGGATCAGGAGACCTGAAAGGCTGTCCCCCCCCCTATATTCCCATTGACTCTGTAGGTGATGCCACCTTCTCAGGAGTTTCCTTCTGCCCAATGTAGGCCCTTTGGAATTCCCTTTCCATTAAATGTCTTCTGGGCGCCTCCTCTTGCAACAAGCCTTTGAAGTAGAGAACTTCCCAATCTGCATCTGCATCAGAATTGCTTTTTGCAATTCTTTTAAAGACTGTTTGATCACTTACTGATGCCTGTCCCCCCCCCCCACCGCCCCTGCTCCTTAGGAAGGAAGGGGGGGATATAAACATAATCGCAAAAAATAAATGTATAGCCCTGTCGTTTGTGCAGGAGACGTCCCTGTTGGGTCTGCTATGCCTTTCCCCACTCCCTGGGCTGGATCCATCACCCTCAGCGATGCTCTGGATCCGGCCCTCAGGCCTAATTTTGTGTAGGGCCTAATTTTGCCCTACACAAAATTAGAAGGGGGAAGGAATCCAATTTGGTTCATGTTTAAAGACAAACCTGCCTAAGTCACACTCCCTAAAACGAAACAATATTTGCTCCGCCCAGCCACAACCTGGAAATGTGGAGAACTTAAGAATGGAAATGATGCAACCCCCCCCCGCAAAATCTGAGAAACTGAAATTAATGGATTTCCCCCTCCCTGTACAAAATTTCGCACTGCAACAGAAAGTTTGTCTCTTAGGCACCTTCCCTTCGCCGCCCCACCCCAACAAAATTCTTCTGACACCCTGTTGCATTTCCATCTGTAGCCCCCGCCCTGCAGGATTTGTGCCCAGGCCAGGTGGGGTGGAGTTGTCCACAAGTGACTTCCTGGGAAAAGAAACTGAGTCAGTTTCAGCTCTCTTGGTCCAACACTTCCTTCCACAATTCAGCCTCTTGGCCTTCCCAGGACTCAAGAAGGCAGAGGGGAGGTCAAAAGATGTGATGGATTGATTTATTTATTTTCAAACCCTTAACAAAAGGTCTTAGCTAAAATGTATGTAGTTAGAAAAATAGACAGTTTATTTATCCACGTTTTCCTGCCTGATTGTCCTAGCCAGGCTCCGTATGCCTTTCCCCCCTCATATCTTTTTTCTTTCTGAAACAATCAACTCCACCTTATGCACAGCAGGTTTTTTCCCCCTTTTTGGCTTTAAGTTCTTAAGCTCGAAGATTGAAAGGAAAAGCATCGCCGAGACGCACAATCTCTTGGGGATTTAGTTGCTATCCGAATGTTGATTTATTCTTAAAAGACACTTTTGCTTTCCGGAAATGTTACAGGGACTGGAAACAGGATGGGGGGCAGAAAGGGCATTTTGCTGGGCCCACGTGGCAAAGGGGGAGCAGTTCTGGAATATTGGGGGGGTCCCCCATGCCCTCCTAATATGGTCTAATATTGGGGAGGAAAGTAATAAAAGTTCCCAGCTGTAGAATTCAATGAAGCCGGCCTTCTTGGGAAGGAGAGAGAGACTTCCTGGAATGTAGAAATCAGGTCAACTGGGGCTGGGTGTTATATTCTTGCTTCAGCTGATCAGCTTGAACGGCCTATTGATGACCTTAATTTGTATTCAAAATAAAAAAATTCCTTCCAGTAGCACCTTAAAGACCAACTAAGTTAGTTCTTGGTATGAGCTTTCGTGTGCATGCACACTTCTTCATAATAATAATAATTTGTATTATTATTCACATCTATGTTGGGATGCCGTGATTTCAGTGGGGTCGAGGGGTTAAGTTTGGGCCCCTCTGCAACTCACTGCTATGCTCTCCTTCCTCCCTTTCAAATTGTTAAAATAAAAAAAAGCAATTATCCTCTATATTTGCAGCCCCTGTTCCAGGGGTTGGGAGTCATACCAAACCTCTAGCACTCTCTGGAACTGAGAGGAAAACAATCTACTTGTCTCAATTTTCTGTCAGGATTTGGTATGAATCTTTGGCAAAATCCCCCAGGGCAGCAACATTAACAAGCGATGGATATAATAATAACGGAAGGAAACAAGAGAAAAGAAAGATGGTTACGAAGGCTCTGTTACCTGCTCCCGGCCCTACTTGGATTTGCTCAGAAGTATTTAACTTTGACGGTCCCCTTCAGGAAGCCAAACAAGCGGCTCACTCGCTCCCAATCTTCTGGCTTGGCAGCCAAGATGCTCCGTGGTCGCCTTAGCTGTCACGGACCCCACCTCGCCCAAAGCCCCAAGGAGATTCTTTATTTAGTCTTGCAGATGTCACCGGACCCTTGCAGATTGGAAATGAGTCCAGCGGATTAGGACGAGGTTATTAATTGGAGGCCTTCCCCTTTAAGAATGATTGACAGTTACTTTCTGGCTAAGTAATTGCTCTAAGTGTCCCCTTGGTTCATCCACTGGGCTGGGCTGGGCTGGGGGCGGCTGGCGGTGCGGAGGGGACACCGAGGAGGCACCGCAATGATGGGCCAAGCGGCGCCCGCCCCCTCCCCACTTGGATTGTCTTCCACACAAAAGCACCCCGCTGCAGTTTCCCCTCGTAATCCCCTCATTACAGGAGAGGGAAAGAATGATTAGACACAGAGAGAAGAAAAGAAGGGGCGCCACAGAAATGGAGGGGGGTTTCCGCCCCGCCCGGGAGGGCGGAAACAATGGCCTTTGTCTTTGGGCAGCAGGCTGAAGGGATGGATCCCAGGGCGGGGTGGGGGGGTGGAAGGAGGGCCACTTCCTAACTTGGGCTCCTTGCTCTGCAGCCAAGGGAGGCCTGAACTGGCATGGCAGGCCTGGAAGCACCACAAGGACGCTTTGGGGGGTCAGGTGCAAAGCTGAATGTGGCTGGTGGCGTAATGCCACTGATGAGCCCTGGGCACAAGCGAGTAGCAGCTTCAGCAGCCCTGATGTGTGTCCAAGTGTAGGGAGACACTGCTTGAAGGAGCACATGCAGGAGGAGAGAAGCTTCTGGCAGGATTGTGGCCCACAGGCCTCTCCCTCCGCCCCCGTTTCGTCCTCCGAAATGCAAGTGACCAGGCCTTATGGGGGGGCCTCCCTCTGACACCCCCCCCGATGCCTGGCTGTGTGTGGCCAGGATGGAGAAGCTATGGTGGCCCTTGGATTTGAGGCCGTTATCTGGGAAGCACCTCTTTGCATTGGACACCACGCCCTCGGCCTCCAAAATGTACTGAGATACTTGGACCATTGCGAAGAGCCCGGCTGGGTGAGAGGCCGGTATCCTGCTCTCAAACCTGCATCTGTGGGAAGCCCACAAGCCAGGGTCTGCCCCACGTTTTGTCCCTCAGGAGAGAGAGAGAGGGAGACACATCCACAGCAGACATTTGAAGCACCTTGAAAGTACATGGCTTCCCCCAAGAACCCTGGGCAGTGAGCTACCATTTGCAGGACCATTCACAAACTAAACTTCCCATGATTCTTTGGAGAAGCCATGCGCTTTCAATGCGCTTTAAATGCCGGCTGTGGGTGGGAGCTGTTCCTCTCCCTACGCAGCTCCCGTTCACCTGCCATGACTAACAGATGTTGACTATGGTGGGGCAGCTGAGTCAGTTTGGGCTTCTCTCGCTTTCTCACTTTTCCCAGTCTAAGGTTCGGTTCTTCAAATTTCTACATCATTTTGCAATTATTGCTATTTCATCATGAAAATTCATGAGTGTTCTAGTGCAAATTCCTCCGAATGATACACAAGTTTTTATGCAGTTTCCCAGTGACCTTTTTCAGTGTAAGGGCCAAAATCTCTTCCGTGCAGGCTTCTGGGGGCAAGGGGGGGCGGCTCTGAGATTTCCCAGCCTCGTTCTAGACTGGGGAAGTAAAGAATCTGACAGAACTCATAACATGATTGCTTTTCAGAATGTAAGCTTTGAAATGTTCTATTTTGTATAAACTGTGAGCAAAGGATTTAAAACATAGTTACATTGTGTTCGTTGTATTTCTGTGTCTTTTTCACACACCACGCTCAAAGCGGCTTACAGCAAAGAAAACACAAGCACATTTGCAAAAACAATTTAATTATTATGAAATGAAGGCAGCAAAACAACACAAGAGCAAATCTAGTCGCATGCAAAAGGCAACATTTCAGTGCAGCACTGTAAATATAGCAAGATTACATAAAGGGCCTCCAGCACCCCACAGCAAAAATAAAAAGGAAGCTTCGCAGGTTCCCTTTGGTCTGAGAAATGCCCCCCCCCCCGAATATCCTCTGACCGCTTCCTGGTGATGTGGTGCTTGCGGCCTGGCAACATCCCAGCACCCTCTCCTGTCCCACCACGTCTGTTCCTGGAGGGACCTTGCGATGGGTTTCATGGTTGCCCCTTTTGGGTCCAGGGAGGAATTTGTCCCCTCAGGCGAACTGGGCCTGTCTGAGGGTTTGCCCACAACTTTGGCGGATATGGCACTGGGTTCGTTCCTGGTCTTTGGCAGAGGGAGAAGAGTAGCCTCTGCTTCCCTCTGAGGTCCATTTGCCCAACACTAAACTCATTGACATCTGTAACCACCAAGCTTGTGGCCTATTTTAAAACTGTTTTTGTGCCCTTCTTTACTGATATGGCAGAGCAGGCTCAGGGTACGCAAATTGGCCACACTTTGCCTCCTGCAAGTCTTCCAGAGGCTGGTTTCTCAAATGGATTTTAAGGGAAGCACAACCCACACAAACTCAGGTTTTCTTTGGTGAGAAGAGCAAAATCCAGCCATGCCCCTGCTGTTTGGCCTGTGGAGGATTAAAAGATTCAAACGTTTTTGTATCGCGAGAAGATGCTCCTCTGCCGTGCGCCTTCGTGTTTCTGTGCACAAATAGCTTTTTCAAAAAAACAACCCCCCCCCTCAAATAACGAAGGCTTAGTTTGGATTCTCCAACAGCTCTCTCTCAATGAAAATATATACTATATATTGATTTTATATTTGAGGTTTCTAAGCAGAGGTTGGGTGGCCATCTGTCAGGGATGCTTTGCATTGCACTGCAGTGGGTTGGACTAGATGCCCCCTACTTGTGGGGGTCCCATTGGGGCATCTGCTTGGCCAGTGAGAGAACAGCACGCTGGACTCATGGGCCTTTGGCCTGATCCAAGAGGTTCTGATTTAAAATGTTCAAAAATAACCCCGCATGATTTCTAATGCGGCTCATTGCACCTCCTTCTCCCACTCCGTGTTCTTGCTGGGACCAGCATGCTTCCCCTCCAATGTCCAGCTGGGGAACAGAGAGCTTTCGAGTTTGTACAGCGCCCCCCCCCCCCGACTTAGCCAGCAACGGAGGCTGTCACCCCTAGAAGTGCAACGCTGGCATTCTTTCAACCAGAAGGCAATTTGGTCTTGATTTTACCACCCCTGAGCTTCCACCATCTGTCCCAAGTGGAGTCGGGCTCCTTTAAATTCATTTCATTAATTAAATGACATTTCAATTAAATCAACTATTTAGGCGTAATAAGCAGCCCACCCGCAAAGCTGAGAAAGAGAGCAAACGAGCCATTATTATTCACCAACTGCAACACATGCACGTGCAAAACCATTTTTAAAGAAGAAAAGTTCTTTTAAAAATAATCGTCGTTTCATTTTATTTTCAAAGGGAAGCATTTAACGTCACAAGAAAGAGAGACTCCAATCCAAGCTAGATGCTTCCTCCTTGTTCTGGGGGTGAGGGGACTTGAGAGCTCCCAGGGCCAAGTCTTTCAGCATAAGGCTGACACCATTTACCGGGGGGGGGGGGTGATGGGAGCCAACAACATGTGCAGGACGACCAGGGAAGATTAACCTTCCTTTCTCTCCGATTCTCATCTTCCCAGTCTTAAAATTCATTTTTCCATGTTTCTGCATTGGTTTGAGATTCATTAATTTGTAAAGTCCTCCTAAAAATTTTCCCCAATATATAAATGTTTTCAGATGCAATTTTGGCCAATATACTTTTTCCGCAAGGCAATATAAAGTTATTAGAATAACTTGTAACTAAGAACTTAAACCTGAGTTCACACATTTCCTCTTCCCTCCCAACCTACTTTGGAGTCATTCTTCTTAGATTGTAAGCCTGAGAGTCAGTTAAAAGAGAGAGGAAGGAGTTGTCCTTCGTGTCCCTGGAGACGGAAGGAGGATGCTTGCAAGTCGCCCGGCAGAAAATGCTGGTCTCCTGAGCAGCGCTGCCTTTCCCCTGACCAAAGCCGGTACGTCCAGAGCCTGACCCAAGGTGGGTTCCAAACACATGGCAAAAGAGGAAGAAATGTCCCGCCCCGATGCATGTTTTGGTTAAAAGTGGGTGGTGGTTCTGAAAAGGTTGAAGACTGGACCATACTGGGGGAAACAGAGGAATAGTCTGGCTGGATGCAAGATGGCTTCCCAGGTTCCTGCCCATTCAGAATCATGAGGACTAGCACCTGACTTTGCTAGCACCACTAGGAAGCTCTGGGGAAGTGAGGCAAGCCCTCTGCTGGGGTGCAGGGCCTGTGAGGTGCTTCACAATGCCCCTGATGCAATGCTGCTCAGATTTCACCTGGGGGTGGATCTGCTGCGGATTGGGGCCAGAAAGCACAGTGGTTGATCTCAGGGTAAAGGTCCTGGAGCCAGGGATCTCGGGGCTCCGTTTCTGGCAGGAAGGAAAGCGGCGAACCCAGCTGCCCTCTGCCAGCCTGAGCGGTGTGAGGATTTAGTTTTTCCACACCCTGCCAGGCTCCCCCTCCTTGCCCCCCCCCCACCTAACCTCCTTAAGGTGTCGTCAAAGGAGGGTGTTGAGCAGAGAGGAGGAAGAAGCCGGAGGGCGATTATTTGCCCAATGATGATAATTGCCTTCCCAAGACGCAGATAGCAAATTGATTTCCTTCCTAGGCCGGGTCCTGTAATCACTTCATCACTTTAAAATATTAATGCTACACTTCTTTCCTCGTTTCCCAATTACCCTAATTGAAGCCAAATTGGCTAAAGAGGTGCAAGGCAGGGGTATCAAGGGGGTTTAGTTCACTCAAATGACAGTTTTAAACTTGACTAAGCCTATTAGACACCAAAGCTGATAACACTTAGAGACGCTGTGTCAGCTTACTGGAGGGGGGGGGCAAAGGATTGGGGAGATGGGGGGGGACTAAGGCCAAGAGCTGGATGGCGGGGGGGGGGGAGGTGGCCACGTGACTAGCTCTTAAAAGGACTTAGCACCTTTTCAGTTCATTAAGAGAACTTTGCTGGATGGGGCCAAGGCTGGATCAGGGTGGGGTGGAATGCAGAAGGGGCCCAAAACACCCGGGGGCAGTTTATTGGGCAGAAAGGTGAGCAGCAGGGAGAAAGGAACTAGTTAGAGGGGTTCAGAGGTCCTTCAAGGCATCCTCCCACCACAATACTTCTGCCCCTGCATTTAGAAATCATAAAAATGTGGAATGCAGCGAGGAATGCTCCTGTTTGGGGTGCCAGCCAGCTGCCCCTCTTCGGACTAGATGACCCTTGGGGTCCCTTCCAAGTCTACAACTCTATGCCCTGGAAAGGGGGGGGAGCTAGTGATGGCCGAAAGTCTGAGAGGGCCTAGGGAGAGCCTGCTAGATCAGACTCAGGTCAGCCCCACACCGCACATTTAATTAACCCATGGCACCAATCCCTGTGTCAATTAAAACACCCTTGAACAAACATTGAAACACAAAAAGGAGATCTCAGCAGGCTGCTGTGGATCCCTCTTGTAGTCACCAATTGCCCTCTGCTCCTGGATCAGACCAGAAATCCACTCTGCCCAGCACCCTCCTTCCAACAGTGGACAGTCAGAAGACCACAGCCAGCCCATCGTTCTGCCCCCCCATCTCTGACCAGAGCACCCACCGTTCTGAAGGGACGGTGCCATTCTGAAGAAGGCCTGCCTAGGACTGTGGCCACAAAATCGTGCTCTCCACGCCTGTAGCATCAGAAGGGGGGACACAACTAGCTTTGATAGCTCTGGCCAACTCCACCCGGAAGAAGTCTCTGTACCGCTCTTCTTCCTGACATGCGCCTGGAACCCAAAGCCGCTAGTGTGGGGCATTCCCACATGACAATATGCCCCGTTTCCCTAGGTTATCTCTAAGCCCCGCGAGATTACACTGGGAAATCAATCTGATTACACGCACCCCAGCCCCATTTCCGCCACATCCAAGGCTGAGCTGGAGGTGACAGCTGCATGCTCCAAGCGCTGGCACAGCCCTGCGGCCGTCCTGGCACCGTTGTGTCCTGGAGAGGTGCAGGTCAGATGGTGAAGATGTGGGATTGTTGCATTGAGCCAAAGATCTCCCAGCCCACCCCCAACAAACTCACACATACGTGCACACAACGTTCAGTTCCCCCGCTCCATACCCTCTCCTGGCACAGATGCTGAGTCCGGCCACAGCGGAAATAATCCCCAGAGGCAAACAGGTGCCCTTATTGGCTCCACTCGGCTTCCTGCACTCGGCCGCTCTGGGTGCAGGCCGAGTCCCAAAGCAAGCCTGCAAGGCCTGAGCAGGCTGAGCTGGTCTTGCAGGTGTGGTGCTTTCCCATCACCGCAGCAGCCGGCCATCGTCCCCAGAGCCTGAGCTCCACTGCAATCCAAAACCGTCGCGCAGTCTCCCCTTGCAGTGCTTGTGTTGTGATAAGGTTAACTGGGCTTAGTCAATTAATTAATATATTGCTGACGTGCTTTTGGGACCTTTGGACGAAATGGGCTTGGGGGTGTGTGTGAGAATGTGTTATCATTCTCAGTAATCAATCCCATCAGGTCTTATTAACTAGCTCATTGTTTCATTACGATTCTTAATCTTGGGTTGTTTGGTGAAGAGAGAGAGAAGGGCAGGCAAACGGAGGCCAGGGGCCCCTGCGTAGAAGGAGCAGGATCCTCCACTTACTTTGCAGAAACACAGCGTAAGACACGGGCTGGCATTTTCTGAAAATGCAGTGAAATCAGGGGTGAGCCAGAAATTGGGATTTGCAGAACCTGCCCTCCAATTTCCCTCCGTTGATACCAAGGAAAGTGCTCTTGGACCCCGAGAGAAGGGGCAGTTACGTCCACATGGGCAGTTTTGCCCCCCTCTGGTCCTGACCTGCACTCAGCTCTCACCTGCAGCAGCGCCTAGAAGCTGCCACAGTGGCCACAATCCCCGGAATGGCTCCCACTGGTGAGTGTAGCCAATGGGTCTCACACCCTCGGGGGGGGGGGGCGAGGGGCTTCCCCTGTATGCAAAGACAAGCTCTGGCAGATGGAGCAGACCAGACCAAGCGTGGGTCCAGCACTCAAGAAGGCAGTTTCTGCATGTGCTGGGGAGGGAAGGGGGGGTAGATGGGGCTTTTCCGCCTGGGAAGGGAGGCCATCAGGGAGAAGGAAAACTCTGATCCTTTGCAATTCAGCCATAAAACACTGCAGCAAACTGATAGCTTTTATATCCATTCATTCCACATCACTTCATTTTTGCCCCTTCAAGTTGCATTGAGAGCAGTTGATAGTCTTTTATAGAAACATGGCAGGGGTGTTGCCCATGGGGAGAGGGGTCTAGAATGAAATCCCACCCCCCACCTCCCTCCGGCCCAGTTCCACGCTCTTCTTCTGGAATCCCACAGTATATTTTAAAAGGGTTCAGCTGGCTTAGTCTGCTGGGGACAGAAGTTCCAGGCAGATTAGACCTCACAAAAATAGGCAGGCATTAAGCCATCTGAGTAGCTGGCAACCTCCTGTGAACGCTTACCTTTAAGCCTCACGGTACCTGCGGAGAGCAAACGTGTCAAGGGGACGCCTGGCTTGCCCGACAACAGGCAAGAGTCATGGCTGCAGCAGGGCCTGCGCTAAGGGAAATGCCAAGCCCCTTCCCTGGAAAGTTTGGCATTATTAGTATTATTATTAGCTATCATTACATTGATCAGTCATTTTGCATCAAAAAGCAATTGAAACATTAAAAATATATATAATACAATGGACAGTACAAAAAAATATGAAATGCCCTTCCAGCAGTGCCCCCTAAAAGATGGGCCTCCCCCTGCACAGGAGGCAATCACAGGTCTGGGCAAACTGACACCTGAGGAGCCTGTGTGGTGCAGTGGCTAGAGTGTGGGAAAGGGAACTGGGAAAGACCAGGGTTCAAATCCTGCTGAGATTCCTGCATTGTAAAGGCTCAGATGGCACAACCCTTGGATCCTCATGAAGCTCACTGGGGGACTTTGGGCCAGTCAGGGTCTCCTGGCCTGATTCACATCCCCAGGCTGTTGTGAGGATGAAAATGGAGAGGATGCGAACCATGTGCACCTTAGAGATATAGATATAAACGCAGCAATCCATCCATCCATCCATCCATCCATCCATCCATCCATCCATCCATCCACCCACCCACCCACCCTCTGGCTAATTATTACTGTATCAACAAGTATGTTTCTATTCCTCGTTACTTGCTGGCATGCCATGAAAAGTGCAGGTGCAGGATTCAACCCAACTGTCCAATAGAAGCAACCCTCTGGCTGCCTCCCAGTGTTTTGTCCAATGAATGCAAAGTCACCAGGGTGGGTGCGGTGAGGGGGGAGACAGACCAGCGGGAGGCCTTTCTTCTTAACTGCTACAAGATGAACTGTTGCTGCACGGCTGCTGAACTGGACATTGGTAGCATTCGCCTGGCCGCAAGGTTTGTGCTTCACAGCCGTGAGTCTTTCCCATCAGCTAAGCTGGATTCCCACTTCCGAATCCCCGCCCTCCCTCCACGGCATGTGCTGGCAACAGGAGCAGAATACCTTGGTGCCGGAATCCAGCTCAGAGGGAGACACAAACAGATTAGGTCGAAAGACTTGATCAAGGGTCGAAAGTCTGGATGGGAGACAAGACAGGGATTGGAAGAGAGGAGAGGCTGCTTCCAACAGGAATTTGCTAATCTTTGCTTGGCTGAGACCACAGGATTGTCAGCAAACGCCTTAGCTCAGTCTCCTCCAGGGAAGTAGAGGCAGCTCCTGGGATGATGGAACCTGGAAGTCAGGCTCTGGTTGCAGGAAGCCTGGATGCGGCCTCCGGCTGAGTCAGGACACCAGGAGCATCTTGGTCAGTGCTGTCTTCACTGGCTGGCAGCATCTCTCCAGGCAGGAGACGCCAGGGATTCAACCTGCAACCATCTGCATGCAAAGTGGGTGCTCTGCCATTGAGCTCGTCTGCCCCTAAAAATATTCTAGTCTTTGTGGACTGCTGAGGGCTGTCGCCTGTGTTGCACAGAGGCCCAGGGAACCTCAACCAGAAGTTGGCCTTGTTGGCCCCATGTTGTGCAAACTCTCTTCTGTCTGTCACAGATTCTGCCGGCATCCTTCCTTTTGACTTTCATGCATCCCCTGAATACTGTTTTATGGCAACACTTGAAACTATGCACTTCTTTAAAATTTCCTTGCACAACTACTGATTTTAATTATTGCTCTGCATTGGTTTTAAAGTTTTCTTAGGCTGCTTTATGTCATCCTGAAGTTTTTATAGGGGACAGTATATAAATACCTTCTAAGTAAACAAATTAACTAGCCATGTTTTTTTCCCAGATACTGGAACTTGGTGGGGGGGACGTTTTGGATGGAAAGCGCTGTGTCCACAGGCATAATTTGAGGTGGCTGGGGGGGGGTTCAAGCCATATGCCCCCCTATCTTTTTCATGCCTCTGTAGAGCTGGTGTGCCTGTTCCAGAATGAGATGGGATCAGCTGCGCCCACAAATTGGCTTAAATTTAAACCAGAGCAATAAAGAAGGCAGTGGACCAATTTCTTTGATTTAATACGCAAAGAACTAAATCCACCCCGAGCTTTCGACCTGCTTTACCAGTTCTGGCTTGGGGTCCCCAGCAGGTGGAGGGATAGGAGCAGCGTGGTTTGGGGGAGCAGAGCATCCAAGACACAATGACAGAGCCTGCAAGGGCCTCAATTTTCCAGGTCTGGGGAGGTGCTGTGCTCAGGGGTTGCATGCAGGAGGTCCCACCTTCAGCCCCTGAAATCTGCAGCCAAGTCTAAAACCCACGACTGCCTTTGCAGATGAGCGGGCCAACAGCCTGTCTTCAGAAAAGTTTGGGAAAGACTCCCATCAGAAGTTTGGGAGCGCCACTACCTCTAAGACTTGACAATACTGAGCTAGATGGTCTGACTCTGTCTACAACCATTTCTCATGAAGAACTTCCTTATTCTTCTCTGCAGTTGAGTAACAAGCGATTGAGGAAACAGCAACTCTCTGTGGAGGTGGCTTCAGTCCTTCCCCAGATATCCCAGCCACCAACCCATCATGTGGGGCAGGGGCAGCTTTGGCACAGACCTTGTCCTGCTCCTCAGGGCCCTTCCCAACAGCTGCCTGCCCGGGCCCCTTTCCCTCTTCCCATCTGAGGCGGGGCCATTTTAATTCCTACAATGTCTGCCACAAGGCGTCCCTTTGAAGCATTGTGGGAAACTAAAATAGCAACCCCCCTTCCAAGCTCTTCAGTGAATATCCACTGGCACAGCAGCAGGGGACCCACGGAAGTAGCGATGTAGCCCAGCCACCCGACTCCCCTCAAAGCTGGAGCCAGCCCAAGGCACACAGCAAAGGGCTGCTGGCAGGACTATGGGGCAAGTTGCACCGCATGTTACGGAGCAACTGAAGTTTTCCAGGGGCAGATATGCCCGTTGGTTCAGTTCAGCCCAGGGATCCCCTCCATCTCTGACCCGGCTGCAAAGCAATGAACAATTATTCCTTAAGCCTGCAATTCCTGAATCATCATTTCACAAGATTCATTTTAAAGATAAGGGGGTGGGGAGAGAATGGTCAGAGGTTTGGCTGTTTTAAAAATGACACATGTTGCTGCGAGAAAGTTTTTTCCAGATAAGCAATTGGAAAGGAGGAAAGTGTATCTCCAGGCTGCAGAAACAAGACCACTCTTATGGATGATGGAATCCCTTTAATGACTGAAGCACAGTATTAAAACAATCTACAGTATTATTTCTTTTTTAAGGGGGGGGGACACACTAAAATTACCAAAATTTTAGACCAAACAAAAACCATATTTTGCAACTGTGGAAGAGTGGTCAGGCCCCGCCCTCCTCCCCCTCTTTCTTGTCCTTCTTCCCCTCGCCCTCGGTCTCCTCCTCAATGTCCCGCCGCCTCTTCCGGCTGTGTGGGCCGGGCCGGTTTTTCAGCAGAGGTAAGGGCTCCATGCCGAGGACTTTGTGGATCTGGCGGAAGGCCATCATCCGCAAGGCATGCTGCGGGAGGGAGAAAGGCAAAGATGCACACAGGGTTAGGATTCTGAACCCTACATATCTTTAGGTGCCAGGCAGAATCCTTCCCTTTCTAACCAGGCCTTAAGCTTTAAACTTCTCCTGCGTTCCCACTTCACTGCTATTTTGAAAGAAGTGAATAGCGTTCACATTTTAAGGATATCTATAAATGACTTCTTGAGGGTGGAGCAAACATTCCCCAATCAGCTTAGAGCCAAAAGTATATAGATAAACATTAATGAATGTTGGTGCTACATGAAAATGTTAATGTTTTCTATGGTTTCTCTTTTATGGTATAATGTGTTTATGTTTTGTTTAGGTAACAAGCGACTCCTCCTCCTCCTCCTCCTAAACTACACTGTCCTAACTCAGAGGAATTTCTAGGTGAGTGCTAATAATTAAGGCTCCCTTGGGCTGACAGAACAAATTCCACTTTTCTGGATCCTGGCGCTGGTTGACATCAAGAGAAGGCAATGAGCGCCAAATTTCAGATCTGCCCTCGCGACAAAGGAAGCGCAGGCCACCCTCTGGCTAGAGAGAGACGGCAAGCGGCCAACTATGGGCTATGACACACTGGAGAGAGAGAGACAAAGAGCTGTAGAGAACCAAAGTCTCTCTTTCATGACACTTCAGGGCAAGTGAGCCAGGCGCCACTCGGGGAAGCAGGTGGTCCTGGCGAAGCCTTTCCTGATTCCTATCAGCTTAATTTTAAGTTCACAAGCCCCACAGCAGAGATCGGGAGCCTCTGGTCCTCCAGGAGCGGTGGGCCTCCCAACTCCCAGCCAGCACTGCCCATGGAGACGCCTGGAGGGCTGCACGTTCTCTCTGCCTGCCCTGCCAGGCTCAAGGCAACGAGCCCAAGGCACTACCCACCTGGCTGCTGGCCGTGACGTCCTCTCGCTGCTGCCTGGCCATGCTCTGCAAGGCATCCACTGGCTCTTTCTCACAGGGGTCTTGGAGCCCCGGGCCGTCTGCAGGGAAGCAGAAAATGGCAGCATGGGGATGCGTAGGAAGGAGGGAAACTCTGATTTTTAGCACCCTGATTCCACTCCCAACCCAGATTCAAAATATTGAGGGGGCTGGAGCCCCTGGAGCCCCCTATCCTTGGTGACAAGGAGTCTTTCTAGTGGTTTGTTTCTCCGGTTCATTTCTGGTGATCAAATCCTCCTTAGGGCAGGGATGGGGAAGCCTAAGCCTCCCCCCAAACCCTTGTTGTTGCAGATTGCAAATCTACGTTACAGCTTTTAGAAAACTAAGGAACGAACCTAAAATGAATGAGAAGCCACCAAGCAGGGTTTTCTCGGCTGCTCAGCTACAGTGGTACCCCGCAAGACGAATGCCTCGCAAGACGGAAAACCCGCAAGACGAAAGGGTTTTCTGCTGGTGGTGGGGAGCAAAGCCTTTCCCCCCCTCTGGCCTTCAGAAGAGGTCCAGGAAGGCCGGCGGGGGCCAAAAGGCTTTGCTTCCCCCTGCCTGCCTTCCCGGGAGAGCTTTTGAAGGCAGGCGGGGGGGGGGCCCCAGAAGCTGTGGTCCTGCCCCACAACTGGGAGAAAGGCTTGCAGAGCTGACCTGCCAGGAGCATCCCGGTGGCCAGGCACTCCAGGACCCTCCGCATGGCCTCTCCGGGTCCCAAAGGGCCCGTGGCGCTGCTCAGAGCTCTTTCCACCAGCAGCTCCATTGGCTGGAAGAGAAGAAGAAGAACACAACTTCTTATATGGAAAGTGCAGCTTATAAATATGTGAATATCTTGATGAGAATGAAGTGCGCCTTTCTTAATGCCACTAAGCATTTCCCATTTTTTTTTTACTTCAGACTATGGCCTGTCTGCACTACCCACTTAAAACAGTACCATACCTTCCCCTGAAGCCTCCTGGGAACTGCGGTTTGTTAAGGGAGCTGAGAAGAGGACACCCTTCCACCCAAAGAACTACAGTCCCCAGAGACCCATGGGAAGAGGGGCTAAACCACTCTGGGAATTGGAGCTCTGTGAGAGGAATCCAATTGCGGAGCAGCAACAAGTAACCAATATGGATGCCAACCAAGCTTCCCCCACATTCTCCTTTCCATTTGCTCTTGGACTTCAACTCCCAATGTCCCTGAGCAGCAGGCAAGCTCCTCTCACCATCCTGGACACAGCCAGTGGTTCAGAGATCATGGGATTGGGAGTCCAACAAGGTCAAGAGGGCACCGGGTTGCGGAAGGCACCAAGCAGGGAGGAGCTCCACTATTGGGGGCCATCACCGAAGAGGCCTCCTTTCCAAATACCACCCCCCCCCACTTACACCCATGCAGAAGGGGCTCCTATGACGACCTGGGTGAACTGAAGCCCAACATACATAGCCTACTTCACTTGCTAAAAACAAGACTCTGGGAATGGCCTAATCCTGTGATGTGCATCGTGTGCATGCGTGTGAATTCCCCAAAGGCGCTGCCTCTCCCCGCCTCCTTACCCAATCTGGAAGAGCGCCCCATGTTGGCACACGCTGGCACAGGTCCCGCAAAACCCTGATGATGATGACACACGACTGCAGGCCGTTGGCTCGGGCCTTTGTGGAGAGGGAAAAACAACATCTCCATCTCGGATCCATGTCTTGAAAGAAAACAACCATGAACTGTCCCCCTCCACAACAAGCAAGTGTCAGGGCACAATAAATTAAGAAAAAGGGAAACTGGTGATGCTCAAAGAAAGCCGAGGGTTGTCTCTGAAATGGGTCACTGTGGATTTGAAATCATAAGATTTAGAAAACACCAAGTTAAGACTTGGTGGCTTAGCTGGACCCTCCTTCTTGGGGGCTGGGGGGGCGGGGGACACAGCCCTTGTCCAAAGTGGCTTCTCTTACCTGGAACCATTTTGCATGGCGAAGAGCAGCCAGGGACTCCAGGCACTTGTCCTTGTTCAAGGTCTCTGCAGAGTCGAGCGGAGATTCTGGCGATGCTCCTAAGAATGAAGCAGAAAGGGAGGGAGGAGGAGGTGGAAGAGGCAGGCTGCAGCCCAGTCAGCCAGAAGAGAAGGCAAACCATGTTGCATAACGTGGCACAACAGTCAGCATGTTGGACTAGGATATACATGAATTTGAATGGGTCTACTAGTGAGTAAAATGTAGTTGGAGTGAATGCTGTCGAACACTCTTCCAGGGGTGATTTGGCAAACACCCTCAAATTTGAATTTCAGGTGTCTCTTGAAGACCTTTTTCATGCTGACAGGCCCACACGCTTACTTAAAACTTTCCTTGAGGACCCAAACGTTCTGCTCTGTTCTGCTTTTAAAGGTTTTTATGTTCCTATACACAACTCTGAGGTCTAAACTTTTATAAATAAAGTTCTGAAGACTCACCTACATCTGCAGCGGCCTCTTCCCTCATCAAGGGAGACGTCAACGAAACGGTGACCTGCATTTGGGGTTCTCTGCATGACGCAATTACAATATTGGCTTCCTCAGAGTTGGACAGCACTTCGTAACTGTCGCTCGTCACCTTCTGGGGCAGATGAGGAGAAAGAGAGAATTCCATCAGCCTTTGAGATATGCCCTAGGGTGCTGTCCCCGAGGACAATCAGCCAGGAGCTGCGTGCCAGTGGTGGCGGACGCTGGCCCAACAGACAGGACTGTCACACAGGTGTGCAAGAGCCAGAGGTTTCTACACACAGCTGCTCCATCTAGCAAGCAGGAGACAGCGGCGAGACCTCCAAGGACACATTCCAGCCGGGCAGAGGCACTCAAGGAGAGTCCCAAAGCCAGGAAGTGAGGCCCAAGAGGCCAGATCTTAAGATTCACTGGGAGCAGGGACCTGCTTTTACTGTGGAAACTGTGTCATGCCTCTTGTCACTTGTTATACTTAGGTATTTTTCTTAAATGCTCTTCCTCAACCGATTCCAGGGTGGTGTACAAAGTGCCACAATATAAAACTCAAATAAAAGGCAGACTAAAAAACAGCAACTGAAGAGCAGAGTGAGACAATTCCAGCTCCACGTAAGATGCCAATGTGACCATTAAGGTCCACTTGGCATCAGGGAGGAGTCATTCCTTTAGTTTAGTAGCAGCAGCAGCAGCAGCAGCTGTCCTTTGGAACTCCCTGCCTCTTGATGTCAGGTGGGCCCCACCACTCTTTTCTTCTTAGATCCCTGCTGGGAACCTTTTCTGTCTCAGCAGGCCCACCCAGACACAGGATCTGAATAGCATCCCATTCAGCAACAGCTAAAATATATACAAATACCCACATCCTCCTCCCCCAAGGTTGGCAAGTCTGATTGCGGAGCGCAGAGAGCCCTTCCTTACCTCCAGCTGCTGGGGGAGCTGCTCCCTGATGCTCTGGAGAAGAGCCAGGGTAGGTTTCTGGGCTGAGAGCAGGATCAGGCGAACCTTCCTGTCTCCGCGGAGAAGCAGCCCTTTTGCCAAGACGCCCACTCTCATCACCCCTTTCAGAAGCCGGGGAGGGTCACCTGCCTTCCTGTGGAAAGGAGAGGGGCAGGAAAGGAAAGGAAGGGTGCTCATGAGGACTAGCTCCCTAGCACGGGCGATTAAATGCACCAGGAAGGGTTCCAGCAGGGATGTCCAAGGCCCTTGTGTTCCGCTGCTGCTCCCCCCCCCCAAGGAAGGGGAGCAGGTTATTCCCCTGTTGGCAGCCTGGCCTCGTGACTAGGAGTGACTAGGAAGACTTGGTGACTTTGAGCCAGTCCCCCTCTTCCAGCCTGCTCTGCCCCACAGGGTTGTTTGTGAGCTTAATTCGAGTGAGTGAAGGTCCAGAACAGAGGCGGCCGGAAAGCATTACCCTTTCTCTTTACTGCCTTCCTCTTTTTCTTTTTCCTGCTCCGTCAGCCAATCGGAGACGAGCCTAAGGGCACGCTCAGAGTGAGAGACAACTTTCTGAACGGCCTGCAGCTCGTCTTCTGTTGGGTAGATGCTGGAGTGCTTTGTCATGATGTGGCGGTCATCAGAAGAGTCCGGCCGCCGGGGGGGCTGAGGGAGATAAAATGGACAGAAGGAGTCTGTCAACTAAAGTGGGCAAAGAAGGGGAGGAAAAGGCACAGGTCAGACTTCATGGTGAATCAGTGCAATATGACTGAGCCTTGCACTTTTACACGCCCCACTTTTCTTCCAACAGTCAGGAAGAGAAACCAGAAGCACTCACTTCCTGGTTCACATGAACAGTTTCTCATTATATCCAAACTGGGAACAGTGATAGGTTTAAACTATTTTTCATTGAAGCAAGCCAGGAGCAGAAATCAGTTTTGATTCTGGCTTCTTTCAATAAATTTAGAGATTGAGCCAAGAACATGGATCCTCCTGCCTGCAGCCCTAATACAGGTTCCTCCTCCACCCGCAAGTCACCCGCAATCCCCTGCCCCACCCCTGATGTTCAGCCCACTGTCAGTGCCAATAGTCTGGCTGGTGCTGAATGTGAGCCCCACCTTTGCCAATGTCCGGGTGCCAAACTCCCGCTTTAGAGTAACCCCAGTTCATGAGCAACAAGAAACTGGTCAGGTCAAACCAGGAAATGGATGCTTCCAGGTCCCCCTGGCAGCCGTGTGAAGAGCCAAAGAGCCAGGCTCTGGGATAGATTCAGGGTGTGATTCAGCTGGCTGGCTTTGCAGGGGTTTGAAGGCAATGCCACCCAAACCCGGATACCCACCAGGAGAGGGGGGACTGGCACTCCGGGCCTGCCCATGAGGGGTGGCGGGGGCCAGTCTGCCGCCAGGTGCTGCCGCCGCTGCTGCTCCTCCCAATACAGCTGCTCCTCCTCCACCCGACGCCAGTACATTTCTTCTTCATAGCGCCTGGAGGGGAAAGGCGGGAGAAATGCTGCATTAGAACAGCCTGGCTCTCTCACAGGAAGGAGGGACAGCAGCTGACCAGCCAGGATTAGGGACCAACAGCAGGACACCCTCTGGACGTGGAGTGAGGACTGTCTCTTTGTGTCCAGTCCATCCATCCTGGTCTGCCTCCCGTGACACTGTACATTCACATTCTTCCTGCCCTGCCCTTTCAGATGCTACGCTAAACTGTGATTCCGCATTCTGAGCACCAGCCTCAAGCTCACGAATTTCATCCTGCCTCCGAGGAGGACAGCAGGAAACTCAACCGAGTTCTCCATTGCACCAAACTCAGTCAAAACTGTGATGAGTTGGAACAATGGCTTGCTGAAAGTAATCAGGATCAAAATTGTGCTTCATGAAGCTGGCTTGTTTAAACAAACAGCAGTTTAACCAGACGTGTGCCCCCCTCCCTTCCTACGTGCCTGGATGCAGCAAGGAACTGTGATTAGTTCAAAAAGCAAATTTCCAATCTCCTCCTCCTCTGACAGGAAAAGCGGGAAAGCATGTGAGACCAGAACTCGTGTGAGCAAAGCTAAACAACGGTGAGGGTTAGGCCTAAACTGGCCTCTGCGTCTCCTGCCTTCCTGTTGTTATTCCTCCACTGCCCAGTTTAGACTGTAAGCTGCTCAGGAGAAGAGACTGTCTACATTTCCTCTGGGTTTCTGATGGTGCTGGATAATATTGATAATATAACAACAACCAGAACAGTTACAAGAAGGCTTCTTGCCCTCCCTCCCTCCCTCCCTCCCTCCCTCAGCCATCAACCTGCAAACGGCCAGCCAGAGTTGGAACCTGACATTTTAGAGAGAAAGCAAACATGGACCCAGCACTTCGAGGCAGCTTTCCTGGTCTCCTGAGCCATGTCTACACCAACTGAGTGCAGTTCTCCCAGGTTACAGGCAGGGACTGAGCCTGGCACCTGCTGTTGCACGCAAAGGGGACGCTCCGCCCCCCAGCCGCCCCCTTCCCCAGGACTCGCCTCATCTCTAGGTGCCAGCGCTGCTCTTCTTCTCGGCGCCTCTTCCCCAGGGAGCGCAGCTGCTGCTTCTTCAGCTTCTCCTCCTGCAACTTCTGAGCTCGGTTGCTGGGCTTGATCTCGACGGGCAAGTCAGGATTGACTTTCTTCTGCAAGAGGTTTGTTGCCATCAGGCTCAGAATAGAGCAGTTCAGTTATTGCTACAAGCTGTGTCCAGAGGCAAAGATCCATAGGGACCGGGAACTGGGGCCCCAAATCGTTTCCCATCCGGGTTTTCCAGATGCTGCTGCTGCTCCAGGCAGCCTGCTCAATTCGGGAAGATTTTTTGGCACCCATACAAAGCACGCTTTCCATGGTTCTCCAGTGTGGGAACCCAGAAGAGCTCACTGCATTTCAAAATGCTCCCTTCCTATCTTGCAGTCCTGACTTCCACCCTCACAGCCACCCAGTGTTGTGGAGGCTACAATGACGGCCAATTTACAACTGGCAGAACTGACTTCCCCAGCGCTCCCATCATTAATTTCTGCATTCCAGAACCAGATTACATCAAAGATTTTGTTGGAAATCAAAATGGAAGCTTCAAGACTCACCAATCTGCCTCTAACTGGAATGCGGGGTGATGGGAACAAAAGGGGCCGCAGAGGATGAGAGGAGGGAAACCCCTCGGGCCCAGGGGCCAAAGACTGCTTCACCCATTGCTGTCTTTGGCCCCACAGAAGCACCCCTCTCACAGCAGGTGGGTCTTGCCAGACCGGGGCTCCCCCCCCCTGGGCCGGCCAGCCTTGGAGGCCCAGCCCCCCCCAGCCCTCGCACCTTGTACTGCAGCCGGTGCCGGCGGCCCTTCAAGTGCATGTCTTTAGAGTTGGGGTCATTGAAGCTGCACTCACAAAGCTTGCAGTGGAAGCGAACCATCTTGCCTTTGTCATTGTGGACCTGGAAGGGTGCAAGACGCCTCGTCTCAGCCAGGCTGGTCTTGAGAGGCAGGCAAGCGAAGATCTCCCCCGTGGGACAGAAACCAGGCCCTGAAAACCCCCACCTTGCCAGATCCTCCACAGGGAGAGGCAGAGGGGAAAGCAGGATTGAGCCAAGGGAGCAAGCTTGGGAGTCCGGCCCCAATGAGCTCGCCTGCCCCATTTGCACTGCCTTGGTGGAAGAGCTCTTTGAAGCGACTCCGTTAACATCCCTGACAGATTTCAGTGAAGGAGGCACGTCCTCCCTTTCCCTTTCCCTTACCTCTTCGACATAATCGTGGCCCACAGGCTGCACGTCCAGCAGGTCCCTCAGGCCGTCTCCGGAGCTGCTGAGGGGCGACTCGTCTGCGGGCCTCGCGGCTTTCGGGGAGACCCCTTCTGCCCCTTCCTGCTTTGCGCTTGTCACCTGAGCTTTGCCTGCTCCTGATAAAACAGCCATGGAGGTTCTCAGATCTTGACCTGGCCACCCTTTGCTTTCATGAAGGAACTTCCCCTTCCAGGTTCACTTGGCCAGTGACCAGGTGGGCAGCCATGCATGCAGCAGAATGAGGTCCTAAGAATGGCCTGTACCACTTCAGGTCGCAGATCTGGGGGGGGGGGGGGTGTCTCAGATTTTGGAAGGCCCTGGGCAAAACCAGCATTGCACTGTAGACTAGGGTAAAATGGCACACCACACATTGAAAGTACATTTAATATACATGGTTTCCGTAAAATAATCCTGGGAGCTGTAGTTTACAGATCTAAAATTCCCAACACCCTTAACAAATTACAGTTCCCATGGTTTTTTGGGGAAAGCCATGTGCTTTGAATGTATGGGGTGGAGGAGGTTTAGTCCTCCCTGGTGTGCTAGGCAGCCAATGATAAAGGAAATAAAAGGGAACCAGGCCTCATGGAGTTTGTCTGTGCCAATTTAACACCCCCCCCGAACCCCTCCCCACCACTTCCCAAGGAATAATACGCAATAATATGGAAGATTGCCTCTATTTGATATGGAGAAGTGCCTTCTTAGATTAAGAACTGTTAGCCCTCCAGACACTGCAGGAACTACAACTCCCAGCCTGCATTGTCAATGGTCAGGGATGATGGGTGCTGTATGTCCAGCTACACCTGGAGGGCTGCAGCCCCCCCCCACCTGCAGTCAGAAACAGGGAGTCCCCTCGACCCCCTCACCCCCCCGCCACCTCCCCCCCCCGTCCTGCGCAGAGAGATCACTCCCCAGAGAACGCCTCTCTGCAAAGCCTCTCACCCAGCCCCCCTCGCCACAGCTCCTACCTGGAAACAAGAGCTTTGCCTGCCCCAGGGGCTTCTTGGCAGAAAGCGGCTTGCTCGGGCTGGGTGTGCTGTTGGCTGTGCCCCCAGCCTGCCTTGCCAGCACGCTGGCCGTGGTGGAGACAGGGGGGTGCAGAGCTGGCTTGCTGGCGGAGCCACTGGCAGGACTCACAGGGACGCTGAGCATCATGGGCTCGACGGGAGGGATGGGCTTCCCCAACTTGGTGTGCAGCTTGAGGACCTGGAAGACACACGTCCTTCAGCGGAGGGGAGACATGGCCCAGCGCAGGCTCCCCGTCCTTGGGCAGCGTCAGCTCTGGGCAGGAGCAGCTGGCGCCCCTGGGGAAGGCAGAGAGTGGGAGCCAGGGGCAGTCAGCCAACGCTCGCTTTGTCCCTGTCCTCCGCCCCGGGAGACCCAGGGCGGAGGGCCCACCCCCTGGAGTGGTGCCCCCCTGCGCTTCCCAAAACACGCAACCTTTTGGTGCTTGGCTCCTCGGATATGGGCCACGTAAGCATCTGCCCCGGTGCAAGAAACATCGCAGAGCTCGCAGTGCAGCTGGCTCTGGCCCCCCCGTAGGCCGCTGCCCCCCGCCTGGCTCCCTGTCTTCAGTGCCGCCTCCTTCTTTTTGTGCTTTTGTCCTTCTAGGTGCTCCCGGTAAGTCTGCAGGGGGGTGGGAGGAAGGACATGGCAGGATCCTCTTGTCCCGAAATGTTTTTATGGCCTACGGCACGTCTAAGAAGTGGAGGGCGATCCCGGACGGGCCTTGTGTTGGTGCAGGGAGGTGAGCTGTGTCTGGAGGTGGTGCAAAGAGGCATTATGGCCCTCTGAAGACACATTCCGGCCCTGCAAAAGCAGTCGAGGAGAGGGCTGGTCAGGGTCAGCGAGGTGCGAGGCCTGCAGAGAAGGCGCGGCTTGGGGAAGAGTCCCGAGGGCTGCAGAGAGAGGCCGCAAGAGCTGCATTCCCCCCCCAGGCCTCAGGTTTCTCAGCCTTGCTCTAAAGGGAGAAGAGGAATGCCTTTTATGGAGAACAGCTCTGTCCACAATGATTCCCTGTCAGAGCTAAAGAGAACTGCTATGTTCAAAGGATGTAGATCTCTGAACACCATTGTTTTGCGGAGCAAACAGGGGACAGCTGCTGTATTCAAGGACTGTTTGGGTGGGAGGGCTCTCCAAAAGCACCTGCTATCCTGATGAATACAGAACAAGGAGCTAGAGGAACCATTTGTACAGTGCTTAGTAAATCTGAGGGGCTTCGTAAGCAACCAGGGCAAGACAAGCCAGCCCGGCACTGTAAAGCAGGGGCAGGGAAGCAATGAGGAACCCTTTTGGCCCAGTGGTCCAGATCCGTAGTAGATCCTAGGCTTGTGGTCCAAATTTAACCAGACGGGTGGGATCATCAGGACACTGGCATCAAAGCCAAGGCAGGGCTTGCAAAGAGCTTCTGCGTGCCTGAGGCTTTGCCTTGGCCTGTTTCCCTGTCAGGGACTCACTGGTGCAGCTGACCCAGCCGCTTCTGATCAGCCCAAACCTGCTTCCCCTTGCCTCTGAGCCACCAGGATCACACTTGAAGGCTCCCAATGGGTGCACTGACAGTCCCAGCTCCACTACTGACATCAAGGGTGGCGCAGGCGGTTGTGGGTCAAGTTGGCCCTGCTGAAGACCACCAACACCTGCCTGGCCACGGGCTCCCTGAGCCACATCTGCATAGACTCTGTACCTCTGGTTCCTGCCTCAGGTCTTGTCCATAGGCTCTGCCGCTGCTGCTGGGAACCAGAGAAGGGACTTCTGAGTGGGGGCACCTAAAAGATGGCCCTCTTTGTCCCACGAGGTTTGGGAGGACTCCTCTCAGAGTGTTCTGCCATTTCAGGCAGGTACTTCTTTTATCAGGAAGAGACTGATGCGCCTCTTGTATCTCAGCCCCACCACGAAGCACACGGCTTCCATCACAGAATCCTGGGAACCCATCACAATTCCCCACTCCCTTCACAAACTACAGCTGCCAGGATTTTTGGGGAGGTAAGACATGAGTTTTTCATTTGCATTGTGGTCTGTTTTTATGCTTGGCTTCCAATGATTGTTAAGGCACCCTGAGTAGCTCATTGGGAGACAGCAGACAGATCCTTGCCAAAGAACCAAAGGGGAAGAAGCAAGACGCACCTGGGGGCCTGCGCAGCTGATCTTGCAGATCTCGCAGTAGTGAAGCTGGGGCTGTTTGGGGGGGCCCTTGGGCTTGAGCGGCTTGCTGGGGTACTGGGGCTTCTTGCTGTAGCTGCTGCTGGTGGAGTTGCTGCTGCCTCCGTCGCTCCACAGTGAGCCCCCCATGGTCTTGGGCTGCTGCTGCTGCTGCTGCTGCTGCGTGGGAGGCAGGGGCTGCGTTGGCGGGTGGGGGGGCTGGTAGTAGGAAGCGCTGGCTGCCGCGTAGGCAGTGGCCTCATAGTTGGAGTAGTTTGACCCTGGAGAAAGAAGACCTCCTGTTGATGCAGGACGAGCAAAGCAGGGGCAGGCAACAGCCATTCCAGCTCCCCCGAGTCCCAGCCAGCCTGGCTAGCCAGCAGGTGAGCTGGAGCCCAGCAACTTCTGGAGGCGGCCACAGCTTCCCCAGCCCTGCTCTAGGAAGCCGCATTTCTTGACTACTTAGAAGAGACACTGTCTCCTGAGAAAGGGGATGTTTCCTAGAGCAGGGATGAGGAAACAGGTCAATGTTGCTGAGACTACCAACGCCCACGGTCAGTGATGATGGGGATTGGGGCCACACAGGCTCTGCCCCCTTGCGGTAAAGGAAGTGGGAAAGAGGAAGCGAGGCCTTTGAGAAGCTCTTACCAGAGTAGGAGGCAGGAGAGGAGTTGTAGGAGGAAGAGGAGGAAGGGGTGTACGACTGGATGGAGGAGGCAGAGATGTTCTGCTGGCACGTCGTGGAGGCTGGGTAGGTGCTATAGGATGAGGAAGCAGCCACAGTCTGGACGGGCTTAAGGGGGGTCACTTGTCTCTGGGGCTGGCTTGGACTGTACACGGCCGCAGGCTGGCTGTAGCTGCTGTGGGAGTCTACGAAGGACAGAGAGCAGTCGCTGAAGACCAGAGAGCAGCAGGCGACTCCTGCCCGGATTCTGCCGGCCTGAGCTCCTTGGGCTTTGTCTGGCTTCCATCCAACTAAATTCTCCTCAGAGGAGACCCAGTGAAACTGAAGAACAGGACTAAGAGCCATTCATTTCAATGAGGCTAGAGAACAGGTAACCTACAATCCTTCATTTCATTTGCCTGACCAGACTCCTCAGCAACAGGGAACAGCAACACCTTATTTTATTTATTTTATTTCTATCTTCTCTTTCTCCCAATGCGGGACCCAAGGCAGCTCCCACCACAAATCTAAACAAGCACACAAATATAAATATTAAAAAACGGTTAAATAAGCAACCCTTTAAAAATGCAGTGCTGAAACATGTAAAACCCTCTGAAAGCACATATAAAACCCCAACAACATTCATCCTCAGAAGACCATCCACAACAGCCAGTTGGTGGCCAAAGGCATGGCAAAACAAAAGTCTTTGCCTGCTGGCAAAAGGAAAGCAGATGGAGACCTAGCCTAGCCAACAAGGCTGAAGTGAGTTCCACAGTCTGGGAGCAGCCACCAAGAAGGCCTTGTCTCATGTCCTCACCAAACATGTCTGTGGAGGTGGAGGAACTGGAACCTCCCCCCCCCCCAAGATCTGAAAGCCCAGGCAGGCTCATATTGGGAGAATTGCTCCTCCAGACAGCTCCAAACCTTTGTGAACTGTTTACAAAGGAGTAATTGCACTCATCTTTATTCCAACACAAAGGGAACTTCTTGGTTCTATTAAACCAGCTGAAAAGCAGCATGAGATTGCAGCGCAGGACAGGACAGCTCCTGTGGCTCAGGAAGGGGGCAGCTTAAGGTGACCGCATCGCCATGCCTGCTTCCCAAGTCTTCCCCGTTACCATCACAGCTGTTACTGGAAACTACTTGACAAATGCTTCCACAAGCCTCTAGTATTTTGAGTACGCCTGAACAGTGATTTTTCCCCCTTCTATTTGAACTCACTCGAGTGGTAGTACGAGTCCGTGGCCACGTGTTGGGGCTGCGTGACCACCGTCTGGTAATATGGTTTGGTCTCATAGCCGCCTGCTGTTGTGGATCGGCCGTAACTGTAGCCATCCTGCCAAAACAAAACTTGGCTGTCAATAAGCGGGTGAGGGTAACACAAGCCGACCGGATGCCTTCCACAGGGCGACCCATAACCCAGGGCATCTTTTGGCTGATAGGAGCCTTTTCTGGGTGGATTATTTAAGGTAGCTTAAATATTAGGGGGGGGGGGCATAAAAGCCAGGGAGACTTTTACACACCTTCAATTGATTCCTCCAAAGATAGGGATGGAGACGTTTGTATCCTCCCAGGTGTTGGAGCTCCTAATTTATTGCAGCAACACCTGGGGAATGCTAGAGATATCACTGTGACTCTCTCATTCCACTCAAGCAACGGGGAGCAGTCCAGGCTCTACATGGAGCCCCAACCTCATTTGAAGGTGATGCCTGATGACTCCTGAAGTTGCCTGCCCTATTATTGTATCCCATCAGAAGTCCTTCCTTACTGTTTGTTTCCTCCATATCCCCCCCCTGCAATGCAGTTCCTGACCAGCTGGAAGAGGCAGTATATTAATTTTAAAAGTAAATAGATGCTTATAAAAGAAAAGTTGCTGCAACGAATCTGAAACACTACATTAAAATGCCTGTATGAATATGGAAGTCTTTGCCATGTGTCTTAAGTTCAGCAAGGATGGTGCCTATTTCATCTCTGGTGGGATGGAGTTCCACAGGCTTGGGCCTGAATGAATGGCTTCTGGTCATTGTATGCCATGTGGGATCACCAACAGAGACTCCTCCAAAGATTCCTGGGATCACTAATGGGTCAGCTGATCCTTAAAATAACCTGGACCCAAGTTTCTAAGGGCCTTGGAAATGAATACAAGAACTAAAACAGACCTTGTCCAGCCCCAGCCAGCACCGCTCTTTGTCAAGCCTTGTTGAAACAAGGATACAGACTAGACGTGTTTAGAATGGTCCGATTCCAACCCCATTTGTACTTATGGCAAACCCTCACTATTCCCCCGTCTCCCACAATTATATGTATATTAGACACTCAAAACATGCACTGCATCAGCTTTGTAAAGAAGCCCACAAAGGTTATAAGTAAGTCTGAAAAAAATATTCGCCTACAGGGGACTGGATGAGCACGGAGGAGGTCTTCCTTCTTCCATCAGACCACCAGATGAAGGATGGGTGTCCTCCCCCTCCCCCGCCAACCTGCTCACTAACCTGCATTGAATTTATGGATACGTATGGGAAGGGAGAAGAGAAGCTTCAGGAGTAAAGCTGGCAGAAATCTGGAGTGGATTTCCTAAGACAGTAGGATGTTGCCCTGTACAACAGCTGGTGCCCAACGTCTTGCTCCGCTTTCCTTTCGATCCCATCAGGGAAGCATTGCTCTGGCCAGGCTTGTGTGGCAGGGAAGTCACTTTGGTGCTGTTAACGCAGCAGTTTGCAAAGAGCTCCCCCCACCTTTTACACTCCTTTTACACACACAGTGGAGGAGCATATAAAGCAGCTCTGTCGTCTGAAGTGGTGCAGCCCCTCCTCCCACCTCATTCCACTGCACATATGGGATCCTGGGACAATGCGGACTTTGGACCCCACAAGGAAATATGATGGAAAGGCTCACTATTGCCATTCCGTTCTCCTGAAAGTCAGCTGCTTGTTATGGCCAAACCTGAGCACCCAGTGCCAGAGGTTCCTGCCACCCGTGGTAAGGATGCCCTGGTGGGAGACCTGCAGGAGGAGGAGGAGGAGGTAGTGGAGCCATCCTCCCGTCCTCAAGAACACTGGCACCCAAAGGTCCTGGCCAAAGAGCAGCCACAGAATGTGGACTCACACAGTCATCACACCGATCTGGAGGAATCAACCCAGGAACTTATATGCCACCCACCAGCAGCAGCTGCAGTTAGGCTTTGGTCCGTGTGGTGGGGACTAGCTCATGAGATGTGTGCCTCTTGCCAGAAACAACACAGGTCTCTGGCTCCTGATTCTGGGTCCTTCCCCCACCTCCTTCCTGTGTTGCCCCTTGCCTGGACTTTCAGCTGAACGATTCCCCGCACCTGACCATGGCTTGCTGAGGCAATGCTGCCCTGTGAATCCCATTCTCTTGGGAGGTGTTTGGGAGTGAGACCCTAGACCCAGAGAACCTCCCACGGAGCAGGACAATTCTAAGACACCAGTATGCAAAATACTTTTATTCCAGCCCCTAAAATATCAGGCAAGGCAAGGGGCACCTGTGGCCCTCACTCCCATCATTCCTAGATATTTGGAATGAATGTTTTAGCATGGGTCTGGAGTCTAACATCATTTGCAGGGCCGCTAGTTGCCTCCCCTGTGTTAAACCCACCCCACCGAAGTGAGGATACTGATGAGCAGCTACCTGATAGTTCTGGGTGACAGTTGGCTGGGGGGTTGCCTCTGCTTGCCGCGTCCCATATCCGTAGTCTTGCGTTGACGGTGGCTGGTAGCCCCCATATGCTGCAGGTGCCACAGACCTGGCTGCCTGTGCAGCTGGAGCATAGGCGGGGGCCACAGCGTGCTCCATTGCAGGGCTCTGCGGGACTGTGTAGCTGGCTGCTGTCGCGGGGTGGCAGTAAGCTGGAGCAGGCTGGGCACTGAAAAGGAAGACGACAAGTGAGAGACTGATGAGGTTGGACAAAAGTGTTGGTGGCTAAGGGAAAATGGCCCTGCTGCGGTCGCCTGCAAGCGATTCCCACATAGCCAGCTTGGAGTTGCCGGGCTTTGTGTTGCGTACAACTTCTATAATCCTGATTTTCCATGCAATCTTGGGCCGATGGGATTTATAGTCCAGAACATCTGGAGGGCAGCTGGTTGGGCCGATTTCAGAAACGTGGATGGGATGCCTGTCCTCTCAGCTGCTGCCCTCTCTTTCTTCCCATAAGCGGAGGAGGGGGGGGCTCCAGCCTCGGCCTCCCTGGCAGCAGGGCTGTGGCCCCGGCAGCTGAAGCCAGCGCATGCCCAGCCACCTGCCCTGCGCGCCTCCTTGCCCCGTTCTGACCAGACCGGGGATGCCTGCCCCCCCCCCCGCGGCCTGCCTACCTACCTGCCGGGCTGGCTGGCAAGAGCCGCTCCGTCTCCCGCCCGCCGCCTTCCCCGCCTATCTCTCGCCCCCCCCCCGCCTGGCCTCCCCCCTGGCCGGGCTGTTGTGGAGGAGCGAGGAGGACCCCTCGCCCCTCCTCAGGCCCAGCCCCTGCTGCCCACCCACCCACCTGTACGGGGCTCCGGCCGCGAAGCCGTAGTAATGGCTGGCCGCCATCTTGGCGTCTCCGCTGGGCGACCGGGCGGGGGGGGGCGAGAAGCGGCGGAGGGCGCGCGAGGCACGCCGGGAAACGGGCGAGGCGCGAGCGAGGGAGCGAGCCGGCCGGCATCCGAGCGTGCGTGCGTGCGACGTTGCTCCGCCTCTCTCGGCCACAAGCCCCGCCCGCCCCTCCGCGGCCTGCTTGGAGCGCGACTCTCCGAGGAGTCGGAAGGGAGGGGCGGCTGCTTCTCCCCCGCTCGCAGCCCTGCCTGGCCTCCCTCCCTCCCAGGCGAGCGAGGAGCCTCCGGGGCCAGAGGCAGTTTCCATGGGTGGGCTGCTCCCGCCGAGGGAGCTTGGAAGCAGCGCGCAGGGCGGGGAAACGCCGCGAGGAGGAGGAGGAGGAGGAGGCGAACAATGAGGAGAATCTTTAATAAGGATGATGATGAGAAAGCAGAGGAAGGAAGGCCCGCCCAGGCCCCTCCTCAGGCACTCTTGGGGCTCCTCCCGGAGGGGATTTGGGGGGGGGCCCTCCGGCCTTTCTTCTTCGCAGGGTTCCCCAACGAGGCGCCCACCTCCCGAGGGAGGGAGACTAGCGCCACCCAACGGCCAGGCCAGGCCCCACTGCCCTCAACCAACCAACCAACATGGCGGCGGTGGCGCGTCTTCCGTCCTTTCTTCCCCCCTCCGGCCCGTTTCCCTTCTTTCCCGTCATTCTCCCCCCCCCCCCCGCTCAGCGCACAAGAGCAGCAAGCACAATCTCGGAGTAGATAGGGAGCCCCGTGTTGGTCTGCCACAGTCAAAATTAAAAAAAAAATCCCTTCCGGTAGCACCTCAAAGACCAACGAAGTTAGTTCTTGGTATGAGCTTTCCTGTGGGATTTTTTTTTTTAATTTTGAATACAAATCTCGACGGCGATAGGCCGGCGGCCTCTTGGCCAATCCAATCCCAGGCCTGGTTGTGGGCGGGCCCGGCTTTTGGCGCCTCTTCTTCTCTCCCGCGCGCGCCCGGGACGCCGCCAAGGAGGAAGCGCGGGAGTTGGGTCGTCGTCTTCTCACTCCTGTTTTCTGCCAGGGAGCCAGCAAGAACAAAGGATTATCAGCATTGATTTTTAAATTACGACTTTTGTTATTATTATAAGAGGCTTTTGGAAGTTTGTAATTATTCTCTTGTGTCGCGCTTTTCACATTCTGTCGGGAGGAGCCCAGAGGCTTTTGGGAAGGGTAAGGAATTATGATTATCATTTATTTTTAAATTGTTATCGTCATTATTGTAATTTTTCTTAATATAAAAGGGTTGGGGAAATTTGTAGTATATATTATGTTTTATCTTTTTCTTAATAATTCTGTTGGTGGCTGGGAAATAGTAAGAAATTATTACCTTTGTCATCAAATGTTAAATTATTATTCCTCCCTAGTGGGACCTGGCCTCTTCCCCCCCCTAAGCCTTAAAAGTATAGTCTTTTTATTTAATCCTTTATTGTACTAAAAAGGCGCCCAAACTCCCTTGGCATGGCGTCCAGGCGTTGGGAAAGCGCTGAGGAGGAGAATCGGCTGAGAAGCAGCTGGGAGGGAGGAGGGAGGAGAAAAAGCGGGAAAGGGCTGCCCCCCCCCCCGAGTTTAACTGCTGCTGCGACTGCTGGGCGCGTGCGTTGAGCGAGGGGGTTCCTAGGGCGGCCATTTTGGAGCAGGGCAACGGGACGGGGAAGGAGGGGGGAAGAAAGGGCAGAAGAGGCCCCACGCCGCCATTTTGGTTGAGAGCCTTCCACGGCGATAGGTCGGGCTGTGGGCGGGCCAGGCCTTGGGCGCGTTTTCTCCTCAGCGTCTCCTTCGCCATTTTCTTTTTGGGAGCGGGTGGTAAATAATAATAAAGAATTATCACAATTTATTTTTAAATTATTATTATAATAAAGGCTTGGTTGAAGTTTGCAATATATTTAGTTTTGTCGAATTTTTAAATATTCTGTTGGGGAAGGGGAATAAATGAGGATTATCCTTTATTTTTAAATTGTTAGCATTATTATAATGCTTCTTATTATAAAAGTGTTTGGGAGATTTGTATTATATTATGTTTTTTCGGTTTTTCCTATTTTCTGTGGTTGGGTTGGCTGTGAAAGAGTAATGCATTATTATTATTTTAAAATTATTGTTTTTTTTACAAAAAGGTGAGGAAAGTTTTTAGTATATGATGTTTTATCGTTTTTTAAAAATTTCTGTTCGTGGCTGGGAAAGAGTAATTCATTATTATTAGCATTAAATGTCAAATAATAATAGTAATAATAATAATAATTACAGTTACAGATGGGTAGCCGTGTTGGTCTGCCATAGTCAAAATAAAAAAATTCCTTCCTGTAGCACCTTAAAGACCAACTAAGTTTGTTCTTGGTATGAGCTTTCGTGTGCATGAAGTGTGCATGCACACGAAAGCTCATACCAAGAACTAACTTAGTTGGTCTTTAAGGTGCTACATGAAGGAATTTTTTTATTTTAATAATAATTACACCATTCCAAGTGGGACACGGCCTCTCCCCCCCCCCATGCCTTAGCATTATAGTATTTTTATTTATTGGAATTGGGTCAGCAGGGAAGCTCCCCTTGGCTTCTGCAACTCCAGAGGAACTGGCTGTGAGTTCAGATCTCTCTTGCTTCCCCCCCCCCCCCTGGCTGCCTTTAGTGTATTGAAAACTGTACCTGAACAGTGTGTTGTTCAGACGAAGCACTGCTTGAAGCGGTGGTTGTGTAACCAGCTTATTCCTCAAGATTCTAATTTTTCCACTTATTACTATTTTTATTATCATCAAATGAACCTTTGTGTTTCCTTTGCAGATTCCTGCCTTGCAGCGGGTGGGACTGGACAACCCTTGGGGTCCCTTCCAGCTCAATGCACCATCCTATGATTTTTGGGAAAGTGCTTCAGAAAGAAGAAACAAGAATAAGCAAGAAAAAACAAAGGTGAAAAGCACATTTCTTCCAGTTTGTTGTCTGGTGGCTCCTTTCCCACTTGATTCTTTTTTTCCACTGCAATCTGTGCTGGACGTATTATATGTTTGCTTTGGTGTGGAGCCCTCTTTCTCTTCTTGTGAAAATAATTGACATTATTGATATTTCTTTGGTCTTCTCTGCTGAATTTCTGTTCTGAAAAGGAGGAGGAGGAAACTTTGCGTGATGAAGGGAGAAGAGGAGAGGAGATGGAGGAAAAGTCTTGAAGGTAAAAGTTTAAAAATATAAATACATATTAATATATAACATTTTAGAATATTTTTCAACAACCCCACTCCTGATATACCACACCCACCCAAGTGGGGCTTGGCCCCATCCCCCCCAAGCACCAAAGTACAGAACAGTCCAGTACACCAAAAATACAGTAAAGTATTTTTATTTATTTGATTGGGGTAGGGCAGCACCTCCTGGCTTTCCCCATGCTGGTGAGGTTTTTCTCCTATTCCTTTTCTTGTTAGGCTATCTAAAGGTGACAAAGCAATGTGTTGAAAATCTAATTTCTTCTGATGAACCATTGCTTGAAGCAGGTAATTCTCACCTATCGATTTATCCACACAATCCATCCGGAGATTAATTAGCATCCAAAAGTGGTACACTTGCATATTAAATTGTAAGACACATGTTTTGGAAGAGGCTTAAATTAAAAAAGATAATTAATTTGCAAGGAAGCCCAGATAATTAGTGAGCCAGAGCTGGCTTGTTTGCGTAATGTAGCATCCAAAACCCAGTTTGGGTCCAGAAGACCCTGTTTGCCCTCTCGCCCCAGCCTTAATGGCAACCCTCCATTGCCTGGAGGTATAAATGTTGTTAGCATATGTGCAATCACCCCGAGAACTCCAGGCCTGCTCCTGACTGTCGAAATGCTCCGGGAGAGGCTGTAAGCAGCCCTTCCTCTGCTCTAATTCAGCAAAAGGGGATGGCAAGGTGTGCTTCATGGCATACCTTAACTTGCAGCTGCAGGAGAAGTGTGTGTCCCTCAGCCATGCACAAATCCCTGGCTTGTATCAGATTGGAGTGGATGACCCTTGGGGTCCCTTCCCAATATATACTCACCCACTCACCCAACATCATGTGATTCTTTTCAAAGTGCTTCAGAATACAGTTTTGGGGGTGTTTTTCTTTGTTTCAGTCCTTAAAAATCGACTGTGCAATGTGCTCCACAGCTGGGGCAAAGCAAAGATTGAAGACTGTCCCCCGCCATGCACCTAGGCTGGGAGCCCCAATGGCAGGAGACTAAGTGGGCTGAACCCCTGCAAGAGGGGCCAAAGCCAAAAGCCAATTGAATCTTTTAGATTGAGAAATACTGGCACGTATATATGCATTTTTTAAATTTGCAGCAGTTTGTAATGTTAAGAGAGGTGTTATTAAAAAAAAAAGCAATTTATAGACTTGTGAGCATTCCCTTAGAGCAGGCTCCTGGTTTTTTCCTTTTCTGGAGGCATAAATGTTCTTAGCAGATGTACAACCCCCCCGAAGGCTTCAGGCCTCCTTCTGACTGTTGAAAAGCTCCTGGGGAGACTGTAAGCAGCACTTCCTCCGCTCCCAGTCAGGAAAAGGGGGTGGCAAGGGGTGCTTCATGGCGCAACTTGCAGTTTCAGTTTAAATTGCCTGAAAAGTGCCTTTTCATAGGGCAAGACTGACGGCACAACCAAGGTTAGTGGGTATTCTTCATATTCCTCCCTAGCAGTGCGTTGGGCTGGATGACCCTTGAGGTCCCTTCCAGATAGATATATATACCATCCTATGATTCTTTGGAATGTGCTTCAGAAAGAAGAACCAGAAATAATATTCATTATAGTTAGTTGTATGATGGGAAAGGTGCCTCACTTTAGGCTGTGACACCTAACAGTTCATTGCTACCACCTTTTGGCACTGCGAACAGCAACCTTGCAGGGGGATCTCCATAAGGGACGCCTGCCTATTCGTAAGAGCTGGAAAGTGCCACACCAAGAAGAAAAAGAGAAACATACCTCCAGGTTAGTTGTATGACGGCCAACCACTTTGTCATGTTGGCCATATGACCCGGAAGCTGTACGTCGGCCAATAAAATACGTAGCACAACCCCAGAGTCGGCCACGACTGGATCTAATGGTCAGGGGTTCCTTTACCTTCACCTTTGACAAAGGTCAGAAGTTGTAAGTCTGCTGTTGTAAGTCTAGGGGCTTGGGTTTGGGTTGTTGTTAGGGCAGGGGGTTAGGGAGAGGCTTGGGGTTAGGCTTTGGGGTTAGGGTCTCCCCTGACTGTTGAAATGCTCCCAGGAAGGATGTAATCAGAGTTTCCTCTGTTTACAGTGAAGCATAGTGGATGGATGGCTACGTTTGCTTCCTGAAAAGGATATATCAGGAACTCTGTCCAAAAGTTTCAACACAAGGAACAATTCCTACTCCAGAGTTCTAAAGTAATGGTAAGTTTGGATATAACATTTAAGTACATAAGTAATGTAGTTTCAAATATACAGTGATATAGTACAAAGGTATATGAATAACCATTGTTTTCTATAAGTCTCCATAGCATTCAAAAAGAGTCCACATTATATAAAATAAGAATAAGGAATAAAGAACCAAGGATCTAATGGGACCCCAAAGGAGTATCCGGAGTGTGAATCAGATGTACGACTCCGTAGTGGTAACCAGGACAGGGCCCTGTTTTGGAGTACACGCCTTCTTCTGCTGGTCATATCAAAAAATAGGTCAAGATGGATCAAGGTGCTTCAATCCATCGATCCTAAATATAATAAATTATATACATTCCAAAGTATGTTAACACATATCATGCTATTTTGTTCCATACCTCGGTTTTTTGACGACTATAAATCAGTTGGAAGTCTGTATCCATTAGTTCTTTTTCAACCTGTGTCTAGAAATAAGAATTTCCAAGAGTTATTATTTCCAGTCAAAGTATTTGTGAAAAACGGACATCAGTTCAGTGTTTTCTCACCTTAGATAATTTCATCTAAGTTTTATTGCGTTTCTCTGGTGTTTTCTATTAGGGAGTGAAATCCTTGTCTTAGATGTGTGTCTGTGGGGGAGGGAGGATAGGCTCTCCCTTCTTAATGATGTAAGCAGAGAAGGGATTTAAAGTCCATGGCCATCTATGTTGGTTTATTAGAGAAAAGAACTCTACTCTTGATGTTCATTCAAGCCCTTGGGGGACATTGTTTCAAACCAGTGAATATATCGTGCTTCCTGTTGTAACCATAGTCTATCCCTATTTCTCCCGGTATACAGATCTAGTTTTGGTTTCCAAATAATAAAGAATACAAAATCCTCTTCCGTGTGTTTTTGTTGTATATAATTTTCCACCCTAGGGGCTTCTCCTATTCTGTTACGGATCCGTGATCCATGTTCATTTATGCGTAGTTTAATCGGTCTAGTGCTTTTGCCTATATATATTGTTTGGCCTGGGTATATCCGTGCATACACGCTATTCTTTGTGTTACACTTACTAAAATTTTCCATCTGAAACTTGAAGCCAGTCTGTGTGTTAGTGAACCCCTTTACTTGTAGTGCGTATTTGCAAACATTACAGCTATCGCATTTGTAATGGCCTTTAGTCGATGCTTCCGGGTATGTAAGTCTGTCTGATTTCACCAAATAACTCCTCAGTGCCTTTTTTTTTGGCCAATTATAGGTGGTTTTTGACACCCTGGGATGTAGGATAACAAATGCCAATGTTTATATATGAGTTTCTTAATGCTAGAAGCGTGTGGTGTTAATTGCAGTGATGTGCAAATACGATCTTCTCTAGGTTTACCTGAGGTTTTTATAACAAGAATTTCTTTCCTGTTTTTCATTTCTGCTCTATCTTGAGCCGCAGCAAGAGTCCGTGATGCGTATCCTCGTTGTAATATGGATTGTGATTTGTTATGCCGCTATTTTGTAGTCATGTTGGGATGGTGCATTTCTTTTTAGTCTTAAATACTGTCCATACGGTAGATTATTCAATAAATTTGGTGTGTGAAAGGATGAAGCGTGTAATAATGAATTTTGATCCGTCGGTTTATGGTATGGGTGGATCTTTAGTTGTTGGGAATGATCTTTAAAGACTGTAACATCCTGAAAATTAACAGATGTATCATGAATGGTACTCGACAATCCTATATTTGGATCTTGTTTGTTGATCCATAGGAGGAATTGTGTTGCTGTGTCTTGATCCTGTATCACGAAGAATAAATCATCTATAAAACGATCCTATTTGATTATTTTAGATCTAAAAGGATTGTTGTCATGAAGGATGAAACTTTTTTCAAAGTGTATCATGTAAATATTTGCAATGGAATGGGCCTAGGCAGAGCCCATCGCTACGCCATTGACTTTCAGATAGAACTGTTTTAAATAACGAAATAAGTTATAATCCAAAACGATGTCAAGAATATCGAGCAAAAACTGTTTCGGAGGTTTTTTTCGTGAGTCTGGAATCCAAGAGAGTTTCTCAAATTGACCTGACTTCAGGTAACGGGACATTTGTATACAGCGACTCGACATCCAGGGTGTCAAGGGAGGCCTCCTTAGGTATGGTGTTGTTCTCAACGTGTCCAATAAATGTTTTTGTGTCCAGAATTTAAGATGGATTGTCCATGGCAAATGGATGCAAATAATGTTTCATATACTGTCAAAGGGGTTCCAAAAGAGAGTCATTACCTGAGACAATTGGTCTGCCTGGTGGAGCATTAATTGATTTGTGAATTTTTTGAAGTCTATCAAATACTGGGGTACGTGGATATTTATTGACTAATTTTTTTATTTTTAATTGAGGTATCCAAACGATATGCCTTCCGATAAGGTGGTCCTGATTATTCCGGATACATCGTCGGTAGGGTCTTTGGGCAATTGTTTATAAAAATTGCTATTTTGCAGTTGTCTATTTACTTCTGCGGTGCAATCCTGAGTATTCATAATAACTATGTCTCTGCCCTTATCTGCTGGTTTTATCACAATATTCTCATCCGATTGAAGGCTAGCCATGATTTCTATATCCTTTGCGGTAAAATTCCTTTTGTGTGGAGGTGGTCTTCTTTTTTCTATTTTATTCATGTCTTCTATTATAACCTGGTAGAATGCATTCAGGTGGGCCTTATCTACATGTGGGTTAAATGATGAATGAACGTGGAATGGCGATGGTGTAGTCTGAAACTTGTCAAAGCGGCAGCTTAATTTAACAAGATGTACAAGTTTGAAGATGTCCACCCTTGTCTGGAACGCATTATATTTAGGTGTGGAAAATAATTCCAATCCAAGATTTTAAATTCTCTCTTCTTCATGTGTTAGTGTGCGTTTGGATAAATTTACAACTAAAGATGTCGTTGTTGATTGCGGCGCTTGGGAAAACCCTGTAGTTTAGAATAATCAATAGTATGTGGACGTAAATCGTATTGTCTTAATTGTCTGGGTTGTCTTATCTGTTGATGTGGAATTTGTTCCCGTTCCTGCAGGAAATTTTTTCTGCAACGGGTTGGACTGGATGACCTTTGGGGTCCCTTCCAGAGGTTTGTATACCAACATTTTTCTTTGGAAAGGGCTTCAGAAAGAAGAATGATAAATAGCGTTCTTTTCACTTAGTTGTTTGATGGGATAGTCACCTTGCTTCCTGTGAGGATTTTTATTATTCCTTGCACCTTAATTTTTGCTTTGCTGATCCTGTGCCTGTTTTTACACGGTTCCCTCTTTTTGTTCTTGAAATAACCCCCCCCCTGTTATTTCTCTGGTCTCACAGGGCTGTGCTGAATTCCTTCTCCTAAAAAGGGGTGTGAGGGGGAAAGGGGATCTTTGGGCACAAGATCTGTACCGCTCCTTTAACCAAACATCTGATTCTCCCCGCAGTGTGGCCGCCAAAGGAAAGAGAAGAAAAAGAGGCAAGGCAGCTCCCAGACATCTCCATGAAGTTACCAAAGGCTGGTACATCTGCCTAAGTGCACTTTCATCCACTGGAAAAGATTCTCTGCAGCAAGGAGCAAAGTGAACGGTAGGAAATTCCTAGCTATCTCTCTATATTGGTAAGACCGCACAGTCTCTACACCTCCACAATGCCTGGTCCTTTCCACAGGTGCAGCCCGCCTTTTCCAAAGGTGGATTTCTGCTTAAACAGCTGGTTGGAAAGTCTCTTTTCCTCTCACATCCATAACCCTGGCAACCTCCCAGAGAGCAGTCTCTATTATTTGATGGTCAGGGAGCTTTCATTTTCTCACGGTTGTTCCAAAAATGGAAACCCAATTATTTATTAATGTCTCAATAATTTTTTTTTTTGGGGGGGGGTTGTGTGTGTCAGTCTTTAAAAATCTCATGTGCAATGTGCTCCACAGCAAGGCTGAAGCAAATATTTAATACTGTCCCCTGCCCTGCACCTATGCTGGGAACCCCAATGGCAGGAGACTTTGTGGTCTGAGCACCTGCAAGGGTGGCCAAAGCCGAAAGCCAATTGAATCTTTTAGATTGACAAATACTGGCACGTATGTATGCTATTTGTAAATTTGCAGCAGTTTGTAAAGTTAAGAGGGGTGTTCTAAAGAAAGGCACTTTATAGACTCATGAGCATTCCCTTTCAGCAGGCTCCTGGTTGTTTCCTTTTCTGGAGGCATAAATGTTCTTAGCAGATGTACAACCCCCCCGAAGGCTTCAGGCCTCCTTCTGAGTGTTGAAAAGCTCCTGGGGAGACTGTAAGCAGCACCTCCTCCGCTCCCAGTCAGGAAAAGGGAATGGCAAGGGGTGCTTCATGGCACAACTTGCAGTTTCAGTTTAAAGTGCCTGAAAAGTGCCTTTTTATAGGGCAAGACTGACGGCACAACCAAGGTTAGTGGTTATTCTCCTGCATATTCCTGCCTTGCAGTGGGCTGTGCTGGATGACCTTTGGGGTCCCTTCCAGATATAGATTTAAATGTGGTATCTTTTGAATCTTTGGAATGTTCTTCAGAAGGAACAAACAGAAATAGTATTCCTTTAAGTTATGGGACGTGGGTGGCACTGTGGGTTAAACCACAGAGCCTAGGACTTGCCGATCGACGGTTCGAAGCCCCGTGACGGGCTGACTTCCTGTTGCTGGTTCCCTGCGTATGCCAACCTAGCCGTTGGAAAGCACAATGTGTAAGGAGATTAATCGGTCCCGCTCTGGCAGGAAGGTAACCGGTGTTTCCGTGCGTTGCTCTGGTTTTCCAGAAGCATCTTAGATATGCTGGCCACATGACCTGGAAGCTATATGTCAGCTTCCTTGGCTAATAAAGTGAGATGAGTGTTGCAACCCCAGAGTTGGCCACGACTGGACCTAATGGTCAGGGTTCCCTTTACCCTTATATTTGTCAAAGGTCACAAGCAAAAAGTTTGCTGTTGCAAGTCTTGGGGTTAGGGAGAGGGTTATGTTCAGGGGTCTGGGTCAGGGCCTCCCCCTGACTGCTGAAATGCTCCCAGGGAGGATGTAAGCAGTACTTCCTCTGTTTCCAGTCTAGAATAATGGATGGCTATTGTCAGAGCTGCTTGAAGATCCTAGCTCACAGAGGATCACGCTAGCCAGCGATCATTAAGTAAAAGTCTTTATTGAATTACAGTTTCCATTCTCGCGCTGCTGCGCGCAAACTCTACGTCTACTAGCTAGATCGGCGAAGCTCCGTCTGAGTCTCCGCCCCGTGCGCACCAACTTAATATCCTAGCCTTGCTCCACCTTTTCCGCCTGACTGTCCTCCTCTGGGTCCCTCTACCCCCCGGGGCTTCTTCCTTCCGGGATTCTTCTGACGCTGACCCGGACCCTCCTGCCTCCTTGCGCCGGGCTTTAGGACCTGGTTCCCTTTCGGGGCTGCTTACTGCGCCGCCTTCCTCTGCATTTGAACTTGGCGCGCGCGCCCAACCTTCCACTTTCCTCTTAACCGTTTCTTCGCTCCCCGATGGAGGCGTGGCCACTCCTGACTCCTGCCCTCCCTCCTGTGGCGAGCTGCCAGCGTTTCCCCCCTGGCTCCCTTCCTCTTCCCTGCTTCCTGGCGGTGACGCTGGTCCCGATTTCCAGCTGCTCCCCCCTGAGTCCCCTCTGGCTCTATCTTCCTGGGGTGCCCCCCTTGACTCCCCCCTTGCCCTGGCCACTGGTGCTCCTTTCTGTGAATCCTCTGATTCACTGGAAAGACTAGGAGATCTCGGGTCGTCGTCATCACTCATCTTTTCTTCTGCCTCCTCCCCTTCGCTCTCTGTTTCCTCCCTTGCCCGTGCCTCTGCTCCTAAACCCCTGACAGCTATGTTTGCTTCATGGCTGAACTTGCAGCTGCAGGAGAGGTGTGCATCCCTGAATTATACTCAAGCAGCCTTCAAAGTTCCATTTTAGAGGGGAACATTTGCTGCACAACCAAGGTTGCGGGATTGTTCCCCGTAAGGGACTCCTGCATGTTCCTGCGATGCAGCGGGTTGGACCGGATGAGCTTTGGGGTCCCTTCCAGAGGTTTCTATACCAACATTTTCCTTTGGAAAGGGTTTCAGAAAGAAGAAAGAGGAATAGCGTTTTTTACAGTTAGTTGTTTGATGGGATAGTCCCCTTGCTTCCTGTGAGGATCTTTATTATTCCTTGCACATTAATTTGAGCTTGGCAGTTCCTGTGCCTGTTTTTACACGGTTCCCTCTTTTAGTTCTTGAAATAATCCACCCCCCTGATATTTCTCAGGTCTCACAGGGCTGTGCTGAATTCCTTCTCCTAAAAAGGGGGATGATAAGGCAGTTTTGCTGGACAGAGGGAGGCAGAAGAGGGGATCTTTTGAGAGCAGATGCCAGTGCCCCAAAGGTGCCAGGGCCTTCTTGCTGCCATCTTGTGCGGTGAGAGGGGGAAAGGGGATCTTGGGGCACAAGATTCAGACAGTTCCTTTAACCAAACACCTGATTCTCCCCGCAGTGTGGCCGCCAAAGGAAAGAGAAGAAAAAGAGGCAAGGCAGCTCCCAGACATCTCCATGAAGTTACCGGAGGCTGGTACATCTGCCTAAGTGTACTTAAATCCACTGGAAAAGATTCTCTGCAGCAAGGAGCAAAGTGTATGGTGGGAAATACCTAGCTATCTCTCTACATTTGTAAGACTGTACAGTCCCTACACCTCCTCAAGGTCTGGTCCTTTCCAGAGGTGCAGCCTGCCTTCTCCAAAGGTGGATTCCAGCTCAAACAGCTGTTTGAAAGGTCTCTTTTCCTCTCACACCCATTACGATGGTCTGGGAGATTGTATTTTCACACAGTTGCTCCAAAAATGGAATGGAAACCCTATTATTTAGTACTGTCTCAATAAAGTTTGGGGGGGGTGTTTGTGTGTGTCAGTCATTAAAAATTGACTGTGGGCAAGATTGCACTGTCCCTACACCTCCACAAGTCCTGGTCCTTTCCACAGGTGCAGCCTGCCTTCTCCAAAGGTGGATCTCACCTCAAACAGTTGGTTGAAGTGTCTCAGTCTAATCTTTGATGGTCAGGGAGATTTCACTTTCCCATGGTGTCTCCAAAAATAGAAACCCTATAGTCAGAGCTGCCCAAGGTTCTAGCTCACAAAGGATGAATGCCGGTTTGTTATATACATAATTCTTTATTGAAGTTCATTTTCGCTTCCATATCCAAAGCGTGTAGCTGTACTCTATGTCTGAAACCCTAGACTGCTGAAGGTCTGTCTGAATCTCCTTCCCCTAGACATTAGTTTAAGATTCTAGCCTTGTTCCACCTTTAACTCTGCTCCTTCTTTCTCTGGTTCCACCTGTCAGATGGGGTCTTGCCCTTTGTAGACTCTTTTGACATTGAGCCCCCTGAGTCTCCCCCCTGCCCCTGGCAGTCTTTAGGACCTGGTTCCCAATCTTGGTTTTCTGCTGTCCCATGTGCCTGTACTTTTGATCTTGGTGCATGTGCCCAGCTTGAAACTTCCTTCCTGACTGCTATATTGCCTGTCACTGATTCCCCCTGGGGGGGCCTTGACCCAACCTCCACTCTGTTCCCCTGCTCTCTGGTAGAGGTATGGATCAGTCCTGACTCATCCTCTTCCCCTGCAGTAGGAGATGCTTTGGGACTCTTCCACCCCCCCATACCCTGGTGGGTAAGCTGGTCTTGCCTGATCTCCCACTGCTGCTTTGGGAGTCCCCACTAGCTGCTTGTTTATGGTGCCCCAGCCCTGTGACCTATCATCACCTCCTTCTGGGAATCTCCTGATTTGCTGGAGCTTGTGGAGTCTCTGGGTTAACTGTCATCCCCCCCCCTACACTCTCCTTGGATTTTTTCTGCTGCTCCCCATTTCCTCTCCCCCCTGTACCTCTGTCCCTGAGCCCCTTATATACCCCCCCCTGAACCCCCCCTTTCTACCCACTTGGGCTCATTGTGCTCCAGTGCTGTGTGGTGGGAGAAGTGCAGGACATTATTCTTCCCTCCCCCCCCCCAGTGTGCAGCTGGTGAGCTGGATCTGGCCGGCCTGTGATGGGCTCATCGACGTTGATGTTCTTTGCTCCCATCTCTGCATTTGTGTTTGAACCCAGGATCCTCCCCCAACACGTCTATGTATGTCCCACCCCCGTTACCTTGGGTGTTGCTGTGTGTATGGGCCCCCTTTGAAGCTCCCTGCTCTATGTGCCAGCCAGGGTACCTTACCTGGCGAGGAGATATTCAACTCCCTTCTCCCCCGCAACTTGAGTCCAAAATCCCCATGACCTCCCTTGTTGAGTGGCACTTTCCTTGGTGTGTCCCCCCCCCCTGTTTTTGAGTTTCTGAGTGGGTGTGGTGTGTTCCCTGGCGCCTGAAACCTGTGGTGTGCTTTCCAGGGTGTGAACACTGACCTGTGAAAAGACCGGGTGTATTCTGTAGCCCTCTGGGAATGTAAATTGGAACTGCCTGGGCCACTAACCAGACCCGGTCCCCCACCTGGATGTTTTCCCCTGACTCTCCTGTGCCCACCTGCCTGTATTCTGAAAGCGTGTTTTGTGAGTAGTTCCAAGGTCCTTTGGATTTGCTTGTGGACCTCCTGCAACTCTGCTGCCAAGTCCTCTGCTCCCCGAGGCTCCCCCTCCCCCCTTTGTCTATAATTCCTGGAAGGTCCTGGGATGTCGCCCATTGCTGGCGAAGAACGGTGTCGCCCCTGTCTGGTGCTTTGTGGTGTTGTGGGCAACTTCAGCCAGTGGGAAGTAGTCCACCCAGGTCGAGGGCTGCTGGTTTGTGTAGCATCGCAGGTGCTGCTGCATGATGGTGTTGACCCTCTCTGCTTGTCCGTTGGTTTGTGGGTGTCGTGCCGACGTAAGCTGATCTTGATGGAGCTTTGGCGGTCTAGAGTTTCATACGTAGAGCTGCATGCTACGGCTGTGGAAGCGAAAATGAACTTCAATAAAGAATTTTTTATATAACAAAAAACTGGTGTTGGTCCTTTGTGAGCTGGGACCTTGGGCAGCTCTGACATATATATGTGTGTGTATGTGTGTGTGTGTGTGTACTGTGCATATGTGTGTGTATGTATGTAATGTGTATGTGTGCGTGAGAGTGTGCATATATGGATATATGTATGTATTTTGTATCTCTGTGTGTGTTTGTACTGTATGTGTGTATACATTTGTGTGTTTATATGTGTGTATGTATAAGTATATATGTGTATGTTTGTGTATATAAATGTATGCGTGTATTTGTACTGTGTGTGTGTGTGTGTGTGTGTGTGTGTGTGTGTGTGTGTGTACTGTATATATTGTACTGTATATGTGTGTGTGTACTGTGTATGGGTGTATTGTGTGTGTATGTAGGTGTGTATGTATGTTCTGTGTGTCCTGTGCGTGTGTGAGTATCTGTGTGTGTACATATGTGTGTATGTGTGTGTATGTATATATGTATGTGCTGTATGTATCTGCCTGCATGCATGTATGCATGCATGTGTGTGCGTATATATATGTGTGTGCACTGTATATGTGTGTTTGTGTGTATTGATTGTGTGTGTGTGTGTGTGTGTAGATATATATGCGTATGTATGTATATATATGTATGTATGTATGTATGTATGTATGTATGTTCTGAATATATGTGTGTGTGTGTGTGTGTGTGTTTGTACTATATATTTAATTTTGTGTGTGTGTGTGTGTGTGTGTGTGTATATATTGTATGTATATGTAAGTATACTGTGTGTGTGTGTGTATATATATATATATATATGTGTGTGTGTGTGTGTGTGTGTGTGTGTGTATGTATGTACTGTGTGTATGTGTGCGTGCTGTGTGTATATATGTGTATGTGTGTGTGTGTGTGTGTGTGTGTATGTATGTATGTATGTATGTTTGTTCTGTATATATATATATATATGTGTGTCAAGACAACCACACCAGGGGAGAGAAGGACATCAAAAGTTGAGATTGAAGGGGAGGCTTTGCAAAAATATTTGCAGCAATTAGAGAAATAAGGAGAAAGGGAAAGGAAAGGAAAGGAAAAAAGATTGAGGACAAATGAAGGAATGAATGGAAAGTAGAAAGGCAAACAGTAGAGGAACAACAAAAAAGTGCAGAGCAGAAAGAATTGAGGGGAGGGGAAATGAAGAAGCTGGAAGAAGGAAGGAGGGCAGTCAGCTTAGAAGAGCAAGTATAAATGTAAAGTGTAATATGTGTATATAATGTATGTAACTATGAGTGAAATAATAATAAAGGTCATTATATATATATAAAAGAAGTCAGTTGTCAAGAGAAGTGTCTGTCAGTTGTGCTTCTTGGATATTTGTGTAAATATATATAGAAATAAATTAAAAACTAGACAGTTATGGTGATGCTCCTCACCTGCTGTGCGCCCCAATGACAGTCTTAGGGAAGTCCAGTAGTGCCAGATGCAGAACAGCGGATCTGGAAGAGAAGACAGAACAAAATACAGCATACAGCTTTTGTCTGTTCTTTCTATCTACCTTGGCCAACTTCTACCCTCTGGGCCTGTTTTTCTGAGAAAACCAGAACAGAACAATAACAAAACACACACACAGGCCTCTTCCCTGCAACAAAGGTCACAGGTGCAAAAACCCAATGCTGCAGAAAAAAGGAAGATATTAAAAAATATTTGTATACTTCCGTTTCCATTTGAGATCATTTGAAGAATGCTGATGGGGGGGTCTGTTTGAATTGCTAGTTGCTGCTGCTTTGTTTAGTTATTTTCTTTAAACACCTGTACACACTTTTTAAAGCAGAAAAAGAATTCCTGGAATAGAAAGCAAAACTAAAGTAAACAGTGGCCCCGTGTGGCCATTACTGGAATAAACATCAATAGGAAAGCAAACAGTGACCCCATGTGGCCAGTGCTGGAATAGAACTCTTGATAATTTCTAGGTGTAAGTTACTTCAACTCAGGTATTTGAATATGGCTCTTTAATTATTACCTCTTTCACACTTTTAATTTATCTCATTTATTTCATTTGGGCTCTGAAGCGCACAAATGAAGTTTATCTCAATGGATCAAGAATTAGTATATTGGTGCATCGCAAGACGAAAAGAATCTGTTCCGAGATTCTTGCCGTCTACCGGTTTTTTCGTCTTGCAAAGCAACCCCATTAGCGGCTAAACGGATTAGCACTATTGTCGATTTAGTGCCTTACTGGCTATTGAAGGGTTAGGGTTAGGGTTAGGGTTAGGGTTAGGGTTAGTGTGGGTTAGGGTTAGGGTTAGGGTTAGGGTTAGGGTTAGGGTTAGGGTTAGGGTTAGGGTTAGGGTTAGGGTTAGGGTTAGGGTTAGGGTTAGGGTTAGGGTTAGGGTTAGGGTTAGGGTTAGGGTTAGGGTTAGGGTTAGGGTTAGGGTTAGGGTTAGGGTTAGGGTTAGGGTTAGGGTTAGGGTTAGGGTTAGGGTTAGGGTTAGGGTTAGGGTTAGGGTTAGGGTTAGGGTTAGGTTAGGGTTAGGGTTAGGGTTAGGGTTAGGGTTAGGGTTAGGGTTAGGGTTAGGGTTAGGGTTAGGGTTAGGGTTAGGGTTAGGGTTAGGGTTAGGGTTAGGGTTAGGGTTAGGGTTAGGGTTAGGGTTAGGGTTAGGGTTAGGGTTAGGGTTAGGGTTAGGGTTAGGGTTAGGGTTAGGGTTAGGGTTAGGGTTAGGGTTAGGGTTAGGGTTAGGGTTAGGGTTAGGGTTAGGGTTAGGGTTAGGGTTAGGGTTAGGGTTAGGGTTAGGGTTAGGGTTAGGGTTAGGGTTAGGGTTAGGGTTAGGGTTAGGGTTAGGGTTAGGGTTAGGGTTAGGGTTAGGGTTAGGGTTAGGGTTAGGGTTAGGGTTAGGGTTAGGGTTAGGGTTAGGGTTAGGGTTAGGGTTAGGGTTAGGGTTAGGGTTAGGGTTAGGGTTAGGGTTAGGGTTAGGGTTAGGGTTAGGGTTAGGGTTAGGTTAGGGTTAGGGTTAGGGTTAGGGTTAGGGTTAGGGTTAGGGTTAGGGTTAGGGTTAGGGTTAGGGTTAGGGTTAGGGTTAGGGTTAGGGTTAGGGTTAGGGTTAGGGTTAGGGTTAGGGTTAGGGTTAGGGTTAGGGTTAGGGTTAGGGTAAGGGTAAGGGTTAGGGTTAGGGTTAGGGTTAGGGTTAGGGTTAGGGTTAGGGTTAGGGTTAGGGTTAGGGTTAGGGTTAGGGTTAGGGTTAGGGTTAGGGTTAGGGTTAGGGTTAGGGTTAGGGTTAGGGTTAGGGTTAGGGTTAGGGTGAGGGTGAGGGTGAGGGTGAGGGTGAGGGTGAGGGTGAGGGTGAGGGTGAGGGTGAGGGTGAGGGTGAGGGTGAGGGTGAGGGTGAGGGTGAGGTGAGGGGTGAGGGTGAGGGTGAGGGTGAGGGTGAGGGTGAGGGTGAGGGAGGTGAGGGTGAGGGTGAGGGTGAGGGTGAGGGGTGAGGGTGAGGGTGAGGGTGAGGGTGAGGGTGAGGGGAGGGTGAGGG